>NW_027181771.1:19778618-20051485 GCF_029961685.1 Aristolochia californica
TAGTACCACCCCTAATTGTTTTGAATTTTATAAGAAAGAGATTTCTAACTGATCCTAACATGTTTTTAATATGGATATGTATTTATGAAACATGTTGAAGATGCAAATGACCTAATGATCCAAAATTTTCAAGGAGTAGAACACATTAAATTCTCAAGTTAACGTGTGGTGGGATATTTACTCGAGCAAAACAAGCCACTTTTTGCCCATTTACAAAAAATTGAACTAACAATCATAGATCTTTGTAAAGTTATTGATTGATTAATGATGTGTAACAGCTATAATTTTGGTAAGAAATGACTTTGGTTTTGGGAGTAACCACTCAGTTAAAAATTCCTCACTTCCCATTTTTCGATTATTGCAAAACCTAATATAATAAAACTAAAAAGAGTTTACAATCCCTAAAAATTACAAATAATTTTTGGAATTATCTCTCTCTGCATTTTTGTATTTCCATTTTAGATTTTTAATTTTTTCAAATCCAAACTTGAGTTTTCCCTCTCTCTTTTTTCTCGTAAACAAAAAGCTAAGGCAAATAGATCACAACAAAATGAAAATTTTAGAGTTTATCTATGCAAAAAATTGAAAAAAATAATAAATGTATGTAAGGAAAATTTATTCATGCACTACAAATGAACACCAAAGTTTTTTTATGTTTGGTAAATTCCACTGGTACAACCCCTAATAGGTTGAAATTTTATAAGAATGAGATTTCTAATTGATCCTAAGTTGTTTTAATATGGATATTTATGCATGAAACATGTTAAAGATTCAAGTGACCTAATGATCCAAAAATTTTGAGTAGAAAAAATTAAATTCTCAAGTTAACGTGTGGTGGGATATTTACCCGAGCCAAACAAGCCACTTTTTGCCATTTTGTAGAAAGCTGACCTACCAATCATAGATCATTGTAAAGTTATTGATCAATTAATGATGTGTAACGATTATAATTTTTGTAAGAAACGACATCTGGTATGGGAGTCAATACTCAGCTACAAATCCCTTCCCCCCCCCCCCCCCCCCCCCTTCCCCTCTTGCTCCCTTTTCCGATGATTGGAAAACCTAATAAATAAAAACTAAAAAGAGTTTAAAATCTCTAAAAATTACAGATACTTTTTGGAATTATCTCTCTCTACATTTGTGCATTTCCATTTTCGATGTTCATTTTTTTTTTCAAATCAAAACTTGAGTTTTCACTCTCTCTTTTTTCTCGTAAACAAAAAGATAAGACAGATAGATTACAACAAAATGAAAATTTTATAGTTTATGTATACAAAAAATAGAAAACAATAAAAAATGTAAGTAAAGAAAATTTATTCACACACTACAAATGAACACCAATGTGTTTTTTATCCATGTTTGGGAAATTCCACTAGTCCAACCCTTAATATATTGGAATTTTATAAGAAAGAGATATCTAATTGATCCTAACATGTTTTAAATATGGATATGCATGCATGAAACATGTTGAAGATGCAAATGGACTAATGATCCAAAAATTTCAAGGAGTAGAACAAATTAAATTCTCAAGTTAACGTGCGGTCGGATATTTACCCGAGCCACACTAGACACTTTTTGCCCATTTACAGAAACTTTACCTAACAATCATCGATCAATGTAAAGTTATTGATCGATTAATGATGCGTAACGACTATTGGTTTGGGATTCAACACTCAGTTAAAAATCCCTCACCGCCATCCACTCCCCCCCCCCCCCTCTCTCTATATTTGTGTATTTCCATTTTCGATGTTCATTTTTTTTCAAATCAAAACTTGAGTTTTCACTCTCCCTTTTTTCTCGTAAACAAAAAGATAAAACAAATAGATTAAAACAAAATGAAAATTTTATAGTTTATGTATGCAAAAAATAGAAAACAATAAAAAATTTAGTCACGCACTACAAATGAACACCAATGTTTTTTTATCCATGTTTGGGAAATTCCACTAGTCCAATCCTTAATATATTGGAATTTTATAAGAAATAAATATCTAATTGATCATAACATGTTTTAAATATGGATATGCATGGCTGAAACATGTTGAAGGTGCAAATGGACTAATGATCCAAAAAATTCAAGGAGTAGAACAAATTAAATTCTCAAGTTAACGTACGGTGGGATATTTACCCCAGCCAAACAAGACACTTTTTGCCCATTTACAAAAAGCTGACTACCAATCATAGATCATTGTAAAGTTATTGATCAATTAATGATGTGTAATGATTATAATTTTTGTATGCAACGACATCTGGTTTGGGAGTCAATACTCAGCTAAAAATCCCTTCCCCCCCCCCCCTCTCGCCCCTCTTTTCGATGATTGGAAAACCTAATAAATAAAAACTAAAAAAATTTTAAAATCCCTAAAAATTACAGATACTTTTTGGAATTATCTCTCTCTACATTTGTGCATTTCCATTTTTATGTTCATTTTTTTTCAAATCAAAACTTGAGTTTTCTCTCTCCCTTTTTTCTCGTAAACAAAAAGATAAGACAAATAGATTAAACCAAAATAAAAATTTTATTGTTTATGTATGAAAAAATAGAAAACAATAAAAAATGTAAGTAAAGAAAATTTATTCACACACTACAAATGAACACCAATGTTTTTTTATCTATGTTTGAGAAATTCCACTTGTCCAACCCTTAATATATTGGAATTTTATAAGAAAGAGATGTCTAATTGATCCTAACATGTTTTAAATATGGATATGCATGCATGAAACATGTTGAAGATGCAAATGGACTAATGATCCAAAAATTTCAAGGAGTAGAACAAATTAAATTCTCAAGCTAACGTGTGGTGGGATATTTACCCGAGCCAAGCAAGACACTTTTTGCCCATTTACCAAAAGCTTACCTAACAATCATAGATCATTGTAAAGTTATTGATCGATTAATGATGCGTAACGACTATAATGTTTTAAAGAAACGACTATTGTTTTGGGAGTCAACACTCAGTTAAAAATCCTTCCCCCCCCCCCCCCCCCCCCCTCCACTTTTCTGATGATTGCAAAAACTAATATATAAAATCAAAAAAGATTTTACAATACCTAAAAATTAAAGATCCTTGTTTGGAGTTATCTCTCTCTGCTTTTGCGCATTTCCATTTTAGATGTTCAATTTTTTTTCAAATCATAACTTGAGTTTCAGTCTTCCTTTTTTCTCGTAAACAAAAAGATAAGAAAAATAAATCACAAAAAATGAAAATTTTATAGTTTATGTATGTAAAAAATTGAAAACATTAACAAAAGTAAGTAAAGAAAATTTATTCATGCACTACAAATGAACACCAAAGTTTTTTATCCATGTTTAGGAAATTCCGCTAGTTCAACCCTTAATAGCTTGGAATTTTATAAGAAAGAGATTTCTAATTAATCCTAACATGTTTTAAATATGAATATGTATGTATGAAACATGTTGAAGAAGCAAATGACCTAATGATCCAAAAATTTCAAAGATTAGAAAAAACTAAATTCTCGAGTTAACATGCAGAGGGATATTTACTCGTGCCAAACAAACCACTTTTTTCCCATTTACAAAAACATGCCCTAACAATCATAGATCATTCTAAAGTTATTGATCGATTACGTATACGTAATGACTATAATATTTTTAAGAAATGACTTATGGTTTGGGAGTCAACACTCCGTTAAAAATCCCTCATCCCCCCTTTTTCAATGATTGCAAAGCCCAATATATAAAAAGTAAAAAGAGTTTACAATCCCTAAAAATTATAGATACTTTTTGGAATTCTATCTCTCTGCATTTGTGCATTTCCATTTTAGATTTCACATCCAAACTTAGAGTTTTCACTCAACATTTTTTCTTGTAAACAAAAAGATAAAGCAAATTGATCACAACAAAATGAAAATTTTAGAGTTCATGTATGCAAAAAATTTAAAAAAATAATAAATGTAAGTAAAGAAATTTAATACATGCACTAAAAATGAACACCAAAGTTTTTTTATCCATGTTTCGGAAATTCCACTAGTACAACCACTAATAACTTTGAATTTTATAAGAAAGAGATTTTTAATTGATCCTAACATGTTTTAAATATGGATATACATGCATGAAACATGTTGAAGATGCAAATGACCTAATGATCCAAAAGTTTCAATGATTAGAACATATTAAATTCTCAATTTAATGTGGGGTGGGATATTTACCCCAACAAAACAAGCTACTTTTTGCCCATTTACAAAACGCTGACCAAACAATCATAGATCATTGTAAAGTTATTGATCAATTAATTATGCGTAACAACTAAGTTTTTTGTAAGAAATGACTTATTGTCAACACTCAATTAAAAAATCCCTCCCCCCCTTTTGCGATGATTACAAAACCAAATATATAAAAACTAAAAAGTGTTTATAATCCCTAAAAATTACAGATACATTTTGAAATTATATCTCTCTATACTCGTGCATTTCCATTTTAGATGTTCAATTTTTTTTTCAAATCCAAACTAGAGTTTTCACTTTTCTTTTTTTCTCGTAAATAAAAAGATAAGGGAAATAAATCACAACAAAATGAAAATTTTAAAGTTTATGTATGAAAAAATTTTAAAACAATAATAAATTTCAGTTAATAAAATTTATTCACGCACTACATTAGAACACCAAATATTTTTTATCCATGTTGGGAAAATTCCACTAATACAACCCCTAATAGCTTGGAATTTTATACGAAAGAGATTTCTAATTGATCTTAACATGTTTTAAATTTGGATATGCATCCATGAAACATGTTCAAGATGAAAATGACATAGTGATCCAAAAATTTCAAGGAGTAGAAAAAATTAAATTCTCCAACTAACGTGTGGTGGGATATTTACCCAAGCCAAACAAGCAACTTTTTGCCCATTTACAAAACGCTGACCTAACAATCATAAATCATTGTAAAGTTATTGATCAATTAATGATACGTAACGGCTATAATTTTAGTAAGAAATGACTTATGGTTTTGGAGTCAACACTCAATTAAAAATCCCTTGCCCCAACTTTTCCGATGATTGCAAAACTTAATATATAAAAATTAAAAAGAGTTTACAATCCCTAAAAGTTACAGATACTTTTATGAATTTTCTCTCTCGGCATTTGTGCTTTTCCATTTTAGATGTTTAATTTTTTTCAAACCCAAACTTAAGTTTTCATTCTCCCTTTTTTGTCATAAACAAAAAGATAAGTCAAATAGATCACAACAAAAATAAAATTTTAGAGTTTACGTATGCAAAAAATTGAAATCAATAATAAGTGTAAGTAAGGAAAATTTATTCACGCACTACAAATGAATTCCAAAGTTTTTTTGTCCATGTTTCGGAAATTCCACTATTACAACCCCTAATAGCTTGAAATTTTATGAGAAAGAGATTTCTAATTGATCCTAACTTTTTTTAAATGTGAATATGCATGAATGAAACATGTTGAAGATGCAAATGACCTATAGTTCCAAAAATTTCAAGGAGTAGAACAAATTAAATTCTCAAGTTAAAGTGCGGTGAGATATTTGTGCCTTTCCATTGTAGATGTTCAATTTTTTTTCATATCCAAACTAGAGTTTTCTCTCTTCCTTTTCTCCCGTAAATAAAAAGATAAGGCAAATAGATCACAAAAAAATTAAAATTTTAGAGTTTATGTATGCAAAAAATTTAAAAAATAATAAATGTGACTCAATAAAATTTATTCATGCACTACAATTGAACACCAAAGTTATTTTATCCATGTTTGGGAAATTCCTATAGTACAACCCCTAATAGCTTGGAATTTTATATGCCAGAGATTTCTAATTGATCCTAACATGTTTTAAATATGAAAATGCATGCATGAAACATGTTCATGATGCAAATGACCTAATGATCCAAAAATTTCAAGGAGTAGAACAAAAAAAAATTATCCAGTTAACGTGCGATGGGATATTTACCCAACCCAAACAATCCACTTTTTTTACCATTTAGAAAAAGTTGATCTAACAATCAAAGATCATTGTAAATTTATTGATCGATTAATGATGCATAAGGACTATAATTTTCGTAAGAAATGACTTATGGTTTTGGAGTCAACACTCAATTAAAAATCCCTCGCCCCCACTTTTTCGATAATTGCAAAACCTAATATATAAAAACTAAAAAGAGTTTACAATCCCTAAAAATTACAGATACTTTTTAGAATTTTCTCTCTTGGCATTTGAGCATTTCCATTTTAGAATTTTAATTTTTTTCAAATCCAAACTTGTGTTTTCATTCTCCCTTTTTTGTCGTAAACAAAAAGATAAGGCAAAAATATCACAACAAAGTTAAAATTTTAGAGTTTACGTATCCAAAAAATTGAAAACAATAATAAGTGTAAATAAGGAAACTTTATTCACACATTACAAATGAAAACCAAAGTTGTTTTATCCATGTTTGGGAAATTCCACTATTACAACCACTAATAGCATGGAATTTTAGAAGAAAGAGATTTTTAATTGATCCTAACTTGTTTTAAATGTGGATGTGCAAGAATGAAACATGTTGAAGATGCAAATGTGCTAATGATCCAAAATTTTCAAGGAGTAGAACAACTTGAATTCTCAAGTTAAAGTGCAGTGGGATATTTACTTGAGCCAAACAAGCCACTTTTTGCCCATTAACAAAAAGCTTAATGAACAATCATTGATCATTTTAAAGTTATTGATCAATTAAGGATGCGTAACGGATATAATTTTTGTAAGAAATGATTTATGGTTTGGAAATCAACACTCAATTAAAAATTCCCCCCCCCCCCCCCCCCCCCCCCTTTTTCCAATGATTACAAAACCTAATATATAAAAACTAAAAAGTGTTTACAATCCCTAAAAATTACAGATACATTTTAGAATTATCTCTTTCTAAATTTGTGCATTTCCATTTTATATGTTCAATTTTTTATCAAATCCAAACTAGACTTTTCACTATTCCTTTTTTCTTGTAAATAAAAAAATAAGGCAAAAAGATCACAAAAAAATAAAAAATTTAAATTTTTTGTATGGAAAAAATTGAAAAAATTAATAAATATCAGTCAATAAAATTTATTCATGAACTACAATTGAACACCAAAGTTTTTTTATCCATGTTTTGGAAATTCCTATAGTACAACCCCTAATAGCTTGGAATTTTATACGACAGAGATTTCTAATTGATCCTAACATGTTTTAAATATGGAAATGCATGCATGAAACATGTTCAAGATGCAAATGACCTAATGATCCAAAACTTTTGAAGGAGTAGAACAAAAAAAATTATCCAGTTAACGTGTGGTGAGATATTTACCCAACCCAAACAAGCCACTTTATTTACCATTTACAAAAAGCTAATCTAACAATCAAAGATCATTGTAAAGTTATTGATCGATTAATGATGCAAAAAGACTATAATTTTCGTAAGAAATGACTTCTGGTTTTGAAGTCAACACCCAATTAAAAATCCCTCGCCCCCACTTTTTCGATAATTGCAAAACCTAATATATAAAAACTAAAAAGAGTTTACAATCCCTAAAAATTACAGATACTTTTTAGAATTTTCTCTCTCGGCATTTGTGCATTTCCATTTTAGAAGTTTGATTTTTTTCAAAACCAAACTTGAGTTTTCATTCTCCCTTTTTTGTCGTACACAAAAAGATAAGGCAAAAAGATCACAACAAAGTTAAAATTTTAGAGTTTACGTATCCAAAAAATTGAAAACAATAATAAGTGTAAATAAGGAAAATTTATTCACGCACTACAAATGAACACCAAAGTTTGTTTATCCATGTTTGGGAAATTTCACTATTACAACCAATAATAGCATAGAATTTTAGAAGAAAGAGATTTTTAATTGATCCTAACTTGTTTTAAATGTTAATGTGCAAGAATGAAACATGTTGAAGATGCAAATGAGCTAATGATCCAAAAATTTCGAGTAGAACAAATTGAATTCTCAAGTTTAAGTGCAGTGGGATATTTACCCGAGCCAAACAAGCCACTTCTTGCCTAGTAACAAAAAGCTTACATAACAATCATTAATCATTTTAAAGTTATTGATCAATTAAGGATGAGTAATGGATATAATTTTTGTAAAAATGACTTATGGTTTGGAAATCAACACTCAATTAAAAATTCTTCGCCCCCCCTTTTCCGATGATTACAAAACTTAATATATAAAAACTAACAATTGTTTACAATCCCTAAAAATTACAGATACATTTTAGAATTATCTCTTTCTAAATTTGTGCATTTCCCTTTTATATATTCATTTTTTTATCAAATCCAAACTAGACTTTTCACTATTCCTTTTTTCTTGTAAATAAAAAGATAAGGCAAATAGATCACAACAAAATTAAAATTTTAAAGTTTATGTATGTAAAAAAATTGAAAACAATAATAAATGTTAGTGAATAAAATTTATTCATGCACTACAATAGAACACCAAAGTTTTTTTGTCCATGTTTGGGAAATTCCACTAGTACAACCCCTAATAGATTGGAATTTTATACGAAAGAGATTTCTAATTGATCCTAACATGTTTTAAATATGGATATGCATGCATGAAACATGTTCATGATGCAAATGACCTAATGATCCAAAAAATTCAAGGAGTAGAACAATTTAAATTCTCCAATTAATGTGTGGTGGGATATTTACCCAAGCCAAAGAAGCCACTTTTTGCCCATTTAAAAAAAGTTGTCCGAACAATCATAGATCATTGTAAAGTTATTGGTTGATTAATGATGCGTAACAACTATAATTTTTTTAAGAAATGACTTATGGTTTGAGAGTGAACACTGAGATAAAAATCCCTCATCCCCCCTTTTCTGATCATTGCAAAACCTAATCTATAAAAACTAAAAAGTGTTTACAATCCCTTAAAATTATAGATACTTTTTTGAATTATCTCTCTCTGCATTTGTTCATTTCCATTTTAGATGTTCAATTTTTTTTTCAAATTCAACATTGAGTTTTCACTGTTCCTTTTTTCTCGTAAACAAATAAATATGGCAAATAGATCACAAAAAATGAAAATTCTAAAGTTTTTGTATGCAAAAAATTGAAAACAATAAAAAATGAAAGTAAAGAAAATTTATTCACTCACTACAAATGAACACTAAAGTTTTTTAATTCATATTTCGGAAATTCCACTTATACTACCCCTAATAGCTTGAATTTTTTTAAGAAAGAGATTTCTAATTGATCCTAACATGGTTTTAAATATGGATATGCACACATGAAACATGCTGAAGATGTAAATAACCTAATGATCCCAAAATTTCAAGGAGTAGAACTAATTACATTCTAAAGTTAACGTGCGGTGTGATATTTACTCGAGTCAAACAAACCACTTTTTTCCCTTTTACAAAAAGTTGACCTAACAATCATTGATCATTGTAAAATTATTGATCGATTAATGATGTGTAATGGCTATAATTTTGTAAGAAATGAGTTATGGTTTGGGTGTCAACACACATGAGAAACTAATCCCCCCCCCTCCTCTTTTCTGATGATTACAAAACCTATTACATAAAAACTAAAAAGAGTTTACAATCCCTAAAAACTTTTTGGAATTATCTCTCTCTGCATTTATGCATTTCCATATTAGATGTTCAATTCTTTTTCAAATCCAAACTTGAGTTTTCACTCTCCCTTTTTTCACCTAAATAAAAAGATAAGGCAAATAGATTACAACAAAATAAAAATTTTAGAGTTTTTTTATGAAAAAATTGAAAACAATAATAAATGTATGCCAAGAAAATTTATTCACGCACTACAAGTGCAGTCCAAACTTTTTTTATCCATGTTTCCGAAATTCCACTAGTACAACCCCTAATAACTTGGAATTTTATAAGAAAGACATTTCTAATTGATCCTAACATGTTTTTAATATGGATATGCTTGCAAGAAACATGTTGAAGATGCAAATGACCTAAAGTTCCAAAAACATCAAAGAGTAGAACAAATTAAATTCTCAAGTTAACGTGTGGTGGAATATTAACCCGAACCAAACAAGCCACTTTTTGCCCATTTACAAAATGGTGACGAAACAATCATAGATCATTTTAAAGTTATTGTTCGATTAATGATGCGTAAATTACTTATGGTAGGAGACAACACTCAGTTAAAAATCCCTCGCCCCCTTCCTTTTCCGATTATTGCAAAACCTAATATATAAAAACTAAAAAGAGTTTTCAATCCCTAAAAATTACAAATTTTTTTTATAATTATCTCTCTCTGCATTTGTGAATTTCCATTTTAGATGTTCAATTTTTTTTCAAATCCAAACTTGGCTTTTCACTCTCCATTTTTTCTTGAAAAAAAATATAAGGCAAATATATCACAAAAAAATAAAACTTTTAGAGTTTATGTGTGAAAAAAATTGAAGACAATAATAAATGTAAGTAAAGAAAATATTCACACAATATAAATGAACAACAAAGTTTTTTTATCCATGTTTGGGAAATTTCACTAGTTCAACCCTAATTGCTTGGAATTTTATAAAAAAGAGATTTCTAATTGATCCTAACATGTTTAGAAAGGAGTTTTGGTTATGGAGTCAACACTCAGTTAAAAATCCTGCACCCCACCCTCGCCCCCCCCCCCCCCCCCCCCCCCCCCCCCCTTTTTCGATGAATGGAAAACCTAATATAAAAATTAAAAATGGTTTACAATCCCTAAAAATTACAGATACTTTTTGGAATTCTCTCTCTGCATTTGTGCAATTCAATTTTAGATTTTCAAGGAGTAGAACAAATTATATTCTCAAGTTAACGTGCGATGGGATATTTACCCGAGCCAAACTAGCCACTTTTTGCCCATGTACAAAAAGCTGAGCAAAAAAATCATAGATCATTGTAAAGTTATTGATTGATTAATGATGTGTAATGGATATATTTTTGTGAGAAATGACTTACGGTTTGGGAGTCAACACTCAGTTTAAAATCCCTCGCCCCCCTCCCCGCCCTTTTCGATGATTGCAAAACCTAATATATAAAAATTGAAAATAGTTTACAATCCCTAAAAATTACATAAAATTTTTGGAATTCTCTCTCTATACATTTGTGCATTTCCATTTTAGATGTTCAATTTTTTTTTCAAATCAAAACTTGAGTTTTGACTGTCCATTTTTTCAAGTAAACAAAAAGATATGGCAAATAAATCATAGAAAAATGAAAATTTTAGAGTTTATGTATGCAAAAAATTACAAACAATAATAAATGTAAGTAAAGAAAATTTATTCAAGCACTATAAAAGAACTCCAAATTTTTTTATCCATCTTTAGAATATTCGACTAGTACAACCTCTAATAGCTTGGAATTTTATAAGATACAGATTTCTAATTGATCGTAACATGTTTTAAATATGGATAAGAATGCTTGCAAAACCTAATAAATAAAAACTAAAAAAGATTTTAAAATCACTAAAAATTACAGATACATTTTGGAATTCTCTCTCTCTGTATTTGTGCATTTCCATTTTAGATTTTCAATTTTTTTTCAAATCCAAACTTGAGTTTTCACTCTCCCTTTTTTTCTCGTAAACAAAAAGATAAGGTAAAAAGATACAACAGAATGAAAAGTTTAGAGTTTTTGTATGAATAAAATTTAAAATGATAATAAATATAAGTAAAAAAAATTTATTCACGCACTATAAATTAACACCAAAGTTTTTCTATCCTTGATTTGGAAATTCCACTAGTAACACCCCCTAATTGCTTGGAATTTTAAAAGAAAGAGATTTTTAATTGATCCTAACATGTTTTAAATACGGATATGCACACATGAAACTTGTTGAAGATGCAAGACCTAATGATCCAAAAATTTCAAAGAGTAGAACAAATTAAATTCTCAAGTTAACGTGTAGTGAGATATTTACCTGAGCCAAAAAAGCCAATTTTTCTGATTTAAAAAAGTTGACCTAACAATCATAGATTATTGTAAAGTTATTGATCGATTAATGGTGCATAACGGCTATAATATTTGTAACAAATGACTTATGGTTTGGGAGTTAACACTTAATTAAAAA
This sequence comes from Aristolochia californica, assembly GCF_029961685.1. Lineage (NCBI taxonomy): Eukaryota > Viridiplantae > Streptophyta > Magnoliopsida > Piperales > Aristolochiaceae > Aristolochia > Aristolochia californica. The sequence goes on from NW_027181771.1 coordinate 19,790,626, forward strand.
TCCCACGCCCCCCTTTTATGATGATTTCAAAACTTAATATATAAAAAATAAAAAGAGTTTACATTCCCTAAAAATTACGGATACTTTTTGGAATTATCGCACTCTGTAGTTGTGCATTTCCTTTTTAAATGTTCAATTTTTTTTCAAATCCAAACTTGAGTTTTAACTCTCCCTTTTTTTCATAAACAAAAAGATAAGGCAAATAAATACAACAAAATGAAAATTTTAGAGTTTATGTAAGAATAAAATTTAAAATGATAATAAATGTAAGTAAAGAAAACTTATTCACGCACTACAAATGAACACCAAAGTTTTTTTATCCATGATTTCGAAATTCCACTAGTAACACCCCCCTAATAGCATGTAATTTATAAGAAAGAGGTTTGTAATTGATCTTAACATGTTTTAAATGTGGATATGCACGCATGAAACATGTTGAAGATGCAAATTATCTAATGATCAAAAACATTCGAGTAGAACAAATGAAATTCTAAAGTTAACTTGCAGTGGGATATTTACCCGAGCCGAACAAGACACATTTTGCCCATTTACAAAAAGTTGACCTAACAATCATAGATCATTGTAAAGTTAATGATCGATTAATGATGTGCAATGGCTATAATTTTTTGACAAATGACTTATGGTTTCGAAGTGAAAACTCAATGAAACATCTTAATTTTTTAAGAAATGACTTATGGTTTGAGAGTCAACACTTAATTAAACCCACCCATCACCCCCCCCCCCCCCCCCCCCCCCCCCCCCTGATTTCAAAACTTAATATATAAAAAATAAAAAGAGTTTACAATCCCTAAAAATTACAGATAATTTTTGGAATTCTCTCTCTCTATATTTGTGCATTTCCATTTTAGATTTTCAATTATTTTTCAAATCCAAACTTGAGTTTTCACTCTCCCTTTTTTTCTCGTAAACAAAAAGATACGGTAAAAAGATACAACAGAATGAAGAGTTTAGATTTTTTGTATGAATAAAATTTAAAATGATAATAAATATAAGTAAAGAAAATTTATTCACGCAATATAAATTAACATCAAAGTTTTTCTATCCTTGATTTGGAAATTCCACTAGTAACACCCCCTAATTGCTTGGAATTTTAGAAGAAAGAGATTTGTAATTGATCCTAACATGTTTTAAATACGGATATGCACACATGAAACTTGTTGAAGATGCAAGACCTAATGATCCAAAAATTTCAAAGAGTAGAACAAATTAAATTCTCAAGTTAACGTGTAGTGAGATATTTACCCGAGCCACAAAAGCCAATTTTTCTGATTTAAAAAAGTTGACCTAACAATCATAGATCATTGTAAAGTTATTGATCGATTAATGGTGCATAACGGATATAATATTTGTAACAAATGACTTATGGTTTGGGAGTTAACACTTAATTAAAAATCCCACGCCCCCTTTTTATGATGATTGCAAAACTTAATATATAAAAAATAAAAAGAGTTTACATTCCCTAAAAATTACGGATACTTTTTGGAATTATCGCACTCTTTATTTGTGCATTTCCTTTTTAGATGTTCAATTTTTTTTCAAATCCAAACTTGAGTTTTAACTCACTTTTTTTTTCATAAACAAAAAGATAAGGCAAATAGATACAACAAAAGGAAAATTTTAGAGTTTATGTAAGAATAAAATTTAAAATGATAATAAATGTAAGTAAAGAAAACTTATTCACGCACTACAAATGAACACTAAAGTTTTTTTATCCATGATTTCGAAATTCCACTAGTAACACCCCCTAATTTCTTGGAATTTTAGAAGAAAGAGGTTTGTAATTGATCCTAACATGTTTTAAATACAGATATGCACACATGAAACTTGTTGAAGATGCAAGACCTAATGATCCAAAAATTTCAAAGAGTAGAACAAATTAAATTCTCAAGTTAACTTGTAGTGAGATATTTACCCGAGCCAAACAAGCCAATTTTTCTGATTTAAAAAAGTTGACCTAACAATCATAGATCATTGTAAAGTTATTGATCGATTAATGGTGCATAACGGCTATAATATTTGTAACAAATGACTTATGGTTTGGGAGTTAACACTTAATTAAAAATCCCACGCCCCCCTTTCATAATGATTGCAAAACTTAATATATAAAAAATAAAAAGAGTTGACATTCCCTAAAAATTACGGATACTTTTTGGAATTATCGCACTCTGTATTTGTGCATTTCCTTTTTAGATGTTCAATTTTTTTTCAAATCCAAACTTGTGTTTTAACCCTCCCTTTTTTTTTCATAAACAAAAAGATAAGGCAAATAGATACAACAAAATGAAAAATTTAGATTTTATGTAAGAATAAAATTTAAAATGATAATAAATGTAAGTAAAGAAAACTTATTCACACACTACAAATGAACACCAAAGTTTTTTTATCCATGATTTCGAAAGTCCACTAGTAACACCCCCCTAATAGATTGTAATTTATAAGAAAGAAGTTTGTAATTGATCCTAACATGTTTTAAATGTGGATATGCACGCATGAAACATGTTGAAGATGCAAATTATCTAATGATCAAAAAATTTCAAGGAGTAGAACAAATGAAATTCTAAAGTTAACTTGCAGTGGGATATTTACCCGAGCCGAACAAGACACATTTTGCCCATTTACAAAAAGTTGACCTAACAATCATAGATCATTGTAAAGTTAATGATCGATTAATGATGTGCAATGGCTATAATTTTTTGACAAATGACTTATGGTTTCGAAGTGAAAACTCAATGAAACATCTTAATTTTTTAAGAAATGAGTTATGGTTTCGAAGTGAAAACTCAATGAAACATCTTAATTTTTTAACAAATGACTTATGGTTTCGAAGTGAAAACTCAATGAAACATCTGCCCCCCCCCCCCCCCCCCCCCCCTTGCGATGATTGGAAAACCTAATATATAAAAACTAAAAAGAGTTACAAATCTCTAAAAATTACAGATACTTTTGAAATTCTTTCTCTTTGCATTTCTGTATTTCCATTTTAGATGTTTAATTTTTTTCAAATCCAAACATGTGTTTTCTCTCCCCATTTTTCTCGTAAATAACAAGATGAGGCAAATAGATCACAAAAAATTGAAAATTTTAGATTTTATGTATGCAAAAAAATAAAAAAATAATAGATATGAGTAAAGAAAATTTATTCATGCACTACAAATGAACACCAAAGTTTTTTTTATCCATCTTTGGGAAATTTCACTAGCGCAACCCCTAATAACTTGGAATTTCATAAGAAACAGATTTCTAATTGATCATAACATGTTTTCAATAGGGATATGCATGCATTAAACATGTTGTTGATGCAAATGACCTAATGATCCAAAATTTACAAGGAGTAGAACAAATTAAATTCTCAAGTTAACGTGCGGTGGTATATTTACCCAAGCCGACTACGCCACTTTTTGCCCATTTACAAAAAGCTGATCTAACAATCATAGATCATTGTAAAGTTATTTATCGATTAATGTTGCGTAATGGCTATAATTTTGGTAAGAAATGACTTATGGTTTGGGAATCAACACTAAGTAAAAATCCCTTGTCCCTCCTTTCCCGAAGATTGCAAAACCGAATAAATAAAAAATAAAAGATTTTAAAATCCCTTAAAATTATAGATACTTTTTGGAATTATCTCTCTCTGCATTTGTGCATTTCCATTTAAGATGTTCAATTTTTTTTTCAAATCCGAAGTTGAATTTTCTCTCTTTCTGTTTTCTCGTAAACAAAAAAATAAGGCAAATAGATCACAACAAAATAAAAATTTTAGAGTTTATGAATGCAAAAAATTGGAAAAAATAGTAAATAAAAGAAATTTTTTTATTTACGCACTACAAATGAACACCAAAGTTTTTTTATCCATATTTGGGATATTCCACTTGTGCAACCCCCAATAGCTTTGAATTTCATAAGAAAGATATTTATAATTGATCCTAACATGTTTTAAATATGGATATGCACGCTTGAAACATGTTGAAGATGCAAATGACATAATGATAAAAAAGTTTCAAGGAGTAGAACCAATTAAATTCTCAAAGTGAACGTGTATTGGGATATTTACCCTAGCCCAACAAGCAACTTTTTGCCCATTTAAAAAAAGATGACCTAAAAATAATAGATAATTGCGTAGTTATTGATCAATTAATGATACGGAACGACTATAATTTTTTAAAGAAATGACTTATGGTTTGGGAGTAAACACTCAGTTAAAAATTCCTCACATCCCCTTTTTCGATGATTGCAAAACCTAATCTATAAAATCTAAAAACAATTTAAATCCCAAAACATTACTGATACTTTTTGGAATTATCTCGCTCTATATTTGTGCATTTCCATTTTAGATGTTCAATTTTTTTCAAATCCAAAGTTGAGTTTTCACTCTCCCATTTTTCACGTAAATAAAAAGATAAGGCAAATAGATTAAAAAAATAAAAATTTTAGAGTTTATATATGATAAAATTCAAAAAAATATTAAATATATGTAAAGAAAATTTATTCACGCACTACAAATGAACACGAAAGATTTTTTTCCATTTTCGGAAATTAGACTAGTACACCCCTAATTGCTTTGAATTTTATAAGAAAGAGGTGTCTAATTGATCCTAACATGTTTTAAATATGTATATACATGCATGAAACATGTTGAAGATTCAAATGACCAAATGATCCAAAAATTTCATGGAGTAAGCAAATTAAATTCTCAAGTTAACGTGCAGTGGGATATTTACCCGAGCCAAACAAGCCACTTTTTGCCCATTTATAAAAAGCTGACTAAACAATCATAGATGATTATAAAGTTATTGATCACTTAATGATGCGTAAATGACTTATGGTATAGGAGTCAACACTCAGTAAAAAATCCCTCGCCCCCCTTTTCCGGTGATTAAAAAACCTAATATATAAAAACTAAAAAGAGTGTTCAATCCCTAAAAGTTAAAACTACTTTTTGGAATTATCTCTTTGCATTTGTGCATTTAAATTTTAGATGTTCAATTATTTTTCAAATCCAAACTTGGGTTTTCACTCTCCCTTTTTCTTGTAAACAAAAAGATAAGATAAATAGATCAAAACAATATCAAAATTTTAGAGTTTATGTGTGCAAAAAAAATTTTAAAAATAATTAATGTAAGTGAAGAACACCAAAGTTTTTTTATCCATGTTTGGGAAATTCCACTAGTTCAACCCCTAGTAGCTGGAAATTTTATATGAAAGAGATTTATAATTGATACTAACTTCTTTTAAATATGGAAAACCATGCAAGAAACATGTTGAAGATGCAAATGACATAATGATCCAAAAATTTCTAGTCGAACAAATTAATTCTCAAGTTAACGTGCAGTGGGATATTTGCTAGAGCCAACCAATCCACTTTTTGATCATTTACAGAAAGTTGGCTTATCAATAATAGATCATTGTAAAGTTATTGATTGATTAATGATGCGTAATGGCTATAATTTTTTTAAGAACGGACTTATGGTTATGGAATCAACACTCAGCTAAAAATCCCACTCCCCTCCCTTTTTTTGATGATTGCAAAACCTAATATAAAAAATCTAAAAAGAGTTTACAATCCATAAAATTAGAGATACTTGTTGGAATTCTCTCCCTTTCTCTGCATTTGTGCATTTCCATTTTAGATATTAATTTTTTTTCAAATCCAAACTTGAGTTTTTAATCTACCTTTTTTCTCGTAAACAAAAAGATAAGGCAATAGATCATAATAAAATGAAAATTTTAGAGTTTTTATATGCAAAATTTTGAAAACAATAATAAATATGAGTATAGAAAATTTATTCACGCACTACAAATGAACACCAAAGATTTTTATCTATGTATGGGAAATTCCACTAGTAGAATCCCTAATAGCTTGGAATTTTATAAGAAACAGATTTCAAATTCATCCTAACATGTTGTAAATATGGATGTGCATGCATGAAAAATGTTGAAGATGCAAATGACCTAATATCCAAAAATTTCAAGGAGTTGAACAAATTAAATTCTAAAGTTAACGTGCGGTGGCATATTTACCCAAGCCAAACAAGCCACTTTGTGCCCAGTTACAAAAAGCTGACCTAACAATCATAGATCATTGTAATGTTATTGATCAATTAATGATGCGTAATGGCTATAGTTTTTTTAAGAAATGACTTATGGTTTGGGAGTCAACACTCAGTTAAAATTCTCACCCCCTCTCCCCCCTTTTTTAATGATTACAAAACCTTATATATAAAAACTAAAAAGTGTTTACATTCCCTAAAAATTACAGATACCTTTTAGAATGATCTCTCTCTGTATTTGTGCAATTCCATTTTAGATGTTCAATTTTTTTATAATCCAAAATAGAGTTTTCACTCTCCCTTTTTCTTGTAAACAAAAAGATAAGTCAAATAGATGACAACAAAATAAAAATTTTAGAGTTTATGTATGCAAAAAATTAAAAAAAATATAACTGTTAGAAAAGAACATTTACTCACACACTACAAATGAACACGAAAGATTTTTTATCCATGTTTCGTAAATTCCACTTGTACAACCCCTAAAAATTTAGAATTTTATAAGATATAGATTTCTAATTGATCCTAACATGTTTTATAAATGGATATGCACACATGAAACACGTTGAAGATTCAAATGACTAAATGATCCAAAAAATTCAAGGAGTGGACCAAGTAAACGTGCGGTGGGATATTTACCCGAGCCGAAAAAATCACTTTTTTCCCATTTACAAAAAACCTGACCAAAAAATCATAAATTATTGTAAAGTTATTGATCTCTTAATGATTAGTAAATGACTTATGGTTTAGGAGTCAACACTCAATTAAAAATCCCTTGACCCCCCTTTTTTTCTGATAATTGCAAAACCTAATATATAAAAACAAAAAAGAGTTTTCAATCCCTAAAAATTATAGGTACTTTTTGGAATCATCTCTCTCTCCATTTGTGCAAATAAATTTTAGATGTTTAATTTTTTTTCAAATCCAAACTTGGCTTTTCACTCTCCCTTTTTTCTCATAAACATAAAGATATGGAAAATAGATCAAAACTATATAAAATTTTAGAGTTTATGTGTGCAAAAAATTAAAAACAATAATAAATGTAAGTAATGAACACGAAAGTTTTTTTATCCATGTTTGGGAAATTTCACTAGTACAACCCTTAATAGCTTGGAATTTTATAAGAATGTGATTTCTAATTGATCCTATCATGTTTTAAATATGGATATGCATGCATGAAACATGTTGAAGATGCAAATGAGCTAATGATATAAAATTTTCGAGTAGAACAAATTAACTTGCGGTGGGATATTTACAAATACCAAACAAGCCACTTTTTGCTCATTTACAGAAAGCTGACCTATATATAATAGATCATCGTAAAGTTATTGATAGATTAATGATGCGTAATGGCTATAACTTTTTTAAGAATGGACTAATGGTTAAGGAGTCAACACTCAGTTAAAAATCACACACCTGCCCCCTCCCCCTTTTTTCGATGATTGCAAAACCTAATATATAAAAACTAAAAAGAGTTAACAATCCCTAAAAAATAGATATAGTTTTTGGAATTCTCTCTCACTCTCTCTCTACATTTGTGCATTCCTATTTTAGATGTTAAATTTTTTTCTAAATCTAAACTTGAGTTTTCACTCTACCATTTTTCTGGTAAGCAAAAAGACGCAAATAGATGACAACAAAATGAAAATTTTAGAGTTTATGTATGCAAAATTTTGAAAACTAAAATAAATATGAGTAAAGAAAATTTATTCACGCACTACAAATGAACACCAAAGTTTTTTTATCTATTTTTTAAAAATTCCACTTGTACAACCCCTAATAGCTTGTAATTTTATAAGAAAGAGATTTCTAATTGATCCTAACATGTTTTAAATATGGATATACATGCATGAAACATGTTGAAGATGCAAATGGACCTAATGATTTAAAAATTTCAAGTAGAAAAAATTAAATTCTCTAGTTAACATGTAGTGGGATATTAACTTGAGCCAAACAAGCCACTTTTTGCCCATTTGAAAAAAGTTAACCTAACAATCATAGATCATTGTAAATTTATTGATCGATTAATGATGCTTAAAGGCTATATATTTTGTAAGAACTGACTTCTGGTTTAGGAATAAACACTCAGTTAAAAATGACTTTACAATATAAATTTTACACTAAGATATGGAAAATAGAACAAAAACCATATAAAAATTTTAGAGTTTAAGTTTGCAAAAAATTAAAAACAATAATAAATGGAAGTAAAGAACACGAAAGTTTTTTTATCCATGTTTGGGAAATTTCACTAGCACAACCCTTAATAGCTTGGAATTTTATAAGAAAGTGATTTCTAAGTGATCCTAACATGTTTTAAATATGGATATGCATGCATGAAATATGTTGAAGATGCAAATGACCTAATGATATAAAATTTTCGAGTAGAACAAATTAATTGTCATGTTAACTTGCACTGGGATATTTACAAGAGCCGAACAAGCACTTTTTGCTCATTTAGAGAAAGCTGACCTATATATAATACATCATCATAAAGTTAATGATTGATTAATAATGCGTAATGGCTATAATTTTTTTAAGAATGGACTTATGGTTATGGAGTCAACACTCAATTAAAAATCCCACACCTGCCCCCCTCCCCCTTTTTTCGATGATTGCAAAACCTAATACATAAAAACTAAAAAGAGTTAACAATCCCTAAAAAATAGATATACTTTTTGGAATTCTCTCTCTCTCTCTCTCTCTCTCTCTGCATTTGTGCATTCCCATTTTAGATGTTAAATTTTTTTCCAAATCCAAACTTCAGTTTTCACTCTACGATTTTTCTGGTAAACAAAAAGATAAAAAAGATGACAACAAAATAAAAATTATAGAGTTTATGTATGAAAATTTTTTAAAACTATAATAAATATGAATAAATAAAATTTATTCACGCACTACAAATGAACACCAAATTTTTTTTATGTATATTTGGAAAATTCCACTCGTACAACCCCTAATAGCTTGTAATTTTATAAGAAAGAGATTTATAATTGATCCTAACATGTTTTAAATATGGATATGCATGCATGAAACATGTTGAAGATGCAAATGACCTAATGATTTAAAAATTTCAAGTAGAAAATATGAAATTCTCTAGTGAACATGTGGTGGGATATTAACTTGAGCAAAACAAGCCACTTTTTGCCCATTTGAAAAAAGTTATCCTAACAATCATAAATCATTGTAATGTTATTGATCGATTAATGATGCTTAACGGCTATATATTTTTTAAGAACTGACTTCTAGTTTGGGAATAAACACGCAGATAAAAATGACAAGCCCACCCCCCCCCCCCCCCCCCCCCCCCCCTTGTCCCTTCATCCCTCTCCCCTTTTCCGATGATTGAAAAACCTAATATATAAAAACGAAAAAAGAGTTTAAATTTTCTAGTTAACATGTGGTGGGATATTAACTTGTGCCAAACAAGCCACTTTTTGCCCATTTGAAAAAAGTTAAGCTAACAATCGTAGATCATTGTAAAATTATTGATCGATTAATAATGCTTAACGGCTATATATTTTTTAAGAAGTGAATTCTGGTTTGGGAATAAACATTCAGTTAAAAAGGACTTTACAATATAAATTTTACACTAAGATAAGGAAAATAGAACAAAAACCATATAAAAATTTTAGAGTTTAAGTGTGCAAAAAATTAAAAACAATAATAAATGGAAGTAAGGAACACAAAAGTTTTTTTATCCATGTTTGGGAAATTTCACTAGCACAACCCTTAATAGCTTGGAATTTTATAAGAAAGTGATTTCTAAGTGATCCTAACATGTTTTAAATATGGATATGCATGCATGAAATATGTTGAAGATGCAAATGACCTAATGATATAAAATTTTCGAGTAGAACAAATTAATTGTCATGTTAACTTGCAGTGGGATATTTACGAGAGCCGAACAAGCACTTTTTGCTCATTGAGAGAAAGCTGACCTATATATAATACATCATCATAAAGTTAATGATTGATTAATAATGCGTAATGGCTATAATTGTTTTAAGAATGGACTTATGGTTATGGAGTCAACACTCAGTTAAAAATCCCACACCTGCCCCCCACCCCCTTTTTTCGATGATTGCAAAACCTAATACATAAAAACTAAAAAGAGTTAAAAATCCCTAAAAAATAGATATACTTTTTGGAATTCTCTCTCTCTCTCTCTCTCTCTCTCTCTCTCTCTCTCTCTCTCTCTCTCTCTCTCTCTCTCTCTCTGCATTTGTGCATTCCCATTTTAGATGTTAAATTTTTTTCCAAATCCAAACTTGAGTTTTCACTCTACGATTTTTCTGGTAAACAAAAAGATAACGCAAAAAGATGACAACAAAAAAAAATTATAGAGTTTATGTATGAAAATTTTTGAAAACTATAATAAATATGAGTAAAGAAAATTTATTCACGCACTAAAAATGAACACCAAATTTTTTTTATCTATATTTGGGAAATTCCACTCGTACAACCCCTAATAGCTTGTAATTTTATAAGAAAGAGATTTCTAATTGATCCTAACATGTTTTAAATATGGATATGCATGCATGAAACATGTTGAAGATGCAATTGACCTAATGATTTAAAAATTTCAAGTAGAAAATATGAAATTCTCTAGTGAACATGTGGTGGGATATTAACTTCAGCAAAACAAGCCACTTTTTGCCCATTTGAAAAAAGTTATCCTAACAATCATAAATCATTGTAATGATATTGATCGATTAATGATGCTTAACGGCTATATATTTTTTAAGAACTAACTTCTAGTTTGGGAATAAACACTCAGATAAAAATGACAAGCCCACCCCCCCCCCCCCCCCCCCCCCTCCCCCCCCCCTTGTCCCTTCATCCCTCTCCCCTTTTCCGATGATTGAAAAACCTAATATATAAAAACAAAAAAAGAGTTTAAATTTTCTAGTTAACATGTGGTGGGATATTAACTTGCGCCAAACAAGCCACTTTTTGCCCATTTGAAAAAAGTTAAGCTAACAATCATAGATCATTGTAAAATTATTGATCGATTAATAATGCTTAACGGCTATATATTTTGTAAGAAGTGAATTCTGGTTTGGCAATAAACACTCAGTTAAAAAGGACACGACACCCCCCCCCCCCCCCCCCCCCCCCCCCCCCCCAAACAAGCCACTTTTGGCCCATTTACAAAAAGATGGCCAAACAATGTAAAGTTATTGATCGGTTAATGATGTGTAAATGACTTATGGCTTAGGATTCAACACTCAATTAAAAATCCCTTGCCCCTCCTTTTCTGATGATTGCAAAACCTAATATATAAAAACTAAAAATGGTTTAAAATCCCTAAAAATTATAAATACTTTTTAGAATTATCTCTCTCTGCATTTGTGCATTTCCATTTTAGTTTTTTCAAATCTAAACTTGAGTTTTTTCCCACCCTTTTTTCACGTAAACAAAAAGACAAGGCAAATTGATAACAAAAAAATGAAAATTTAGAGTTTATGTATGCAAAAAATTGAAAACAAATATAAATGTAAGTAATGAAAATTTATTCACGTACTACAAATGAACACCAAAGTTTTTTTTATCATCTTTGGGAAATTCCACTAATACAACCCCTAATAGCATGGAATTATAAGAAAGGGATTTATAATTGATCCTAACATGTTTTAAATATCGATATGCTTTCACGAAACATGTTGAAGATGCAAAGGACCTAATGATCCAAAATTTCCGAGTAGAACAAATTAAATTCTGAAGTTATCGTGCGGTAGGATTTTTATCCGACCCAAACAAGCCACTTTTTGCCCATTTACATAAAGCTGACATAACAGTCATAGATCCATTAATGATGTGTAATACCAATAATTTTTGTAAGAAATGGCTTATAGCTTGGGAGTCAATACTCAGTTGAAAATCCTTCGCCCCTCTTTTCCGATGATTGCAACACCTAATATTTAAAAACTAAAAAGAGTTTACAATCCCTATAAATTACAGATACTTTTTGGAATTATCTCTCTCTCCATTTGTGCATTTCCAATATAGATGTTCAATTTTTTTAAATCAATACTTGAGTTTTAACTCACTCTTTTTTCTTGTATACAAATAGATAAGGCAAAAATGAACACCAAAATTTTTTTATCCATGTTTTGGGAATTCCACTAGTACAACCCCTAATAGTTTGGAATTTTATAAGAAAGAGATTTCTTAATGATCATAACATCTTTTAAATATGGATATGCATGTACGAAACATGTTGAAGATGCAAATGACCTAATGATCCAAAATTTTCATGGAGTAGATCAAATTAAATTCTCAAGTTAACGTGCAGTGGGATATTTACCCGAGCCAAAAAGCAACTTTTTGCCCATTTAGAAAAAGCTGACCTAACAATCATACATCATTGTAAAGTTATTGATCGGTTAATGATGTGTAACAGTTATAATTTTTGTAAGAAATGACTTATGGTTTGGGAGTCAACACTCTAAAAAAATCCCTAGCCCAACCCCCCTCCCCGGTCCCCTTTTCCAATGATTGCAAAACCGAATATATAAAAAATAAAAAGATTTTACAATCCCTAAAATTTACATATACTTTATGGAAGTATATCTTTCTGCATTTGTGCTTTTCCATTTTCGATGTGCATTTTTTTTTCAAATCAAAACTTAAGTTTTCACTCACCCTTTTTTTTGAAAAAAAAATATTAGACAAATAGATCACAATAATATGAAAATTATAATGTTTACGTATGCAAAAAATTGAAAACAATAATAAATGTTAGTAAATAAAATTTATTCAGGAACTAAAAATGAACACAAAAGTTTTTTTATCCACATTTGGGAAATTCCAATAGTACAACCCCTAATAGCTTGGAATATTATAAGAAAGAGATTTCTAATTTATCCTAACATGTTTTTAATTTGGATATGCATGCATGAAACAATTTGAAGATGCAAATGTCCTAATGATCAGAAATTTTCAAGGAGTAGAACAAACTAAATTCTCAAGTTGACGTGTAGTGGGATATTTACCCCATCGAAACAAGCCACTTTTTACTCATTTAAAAAAGAGATGACCTAACAATCGTAGATAATTGTAAAGTTAATGATCGATTAATAATGCGAAAGAACTATAATTTTTTGAGAAATGACCTATGGTTTTGAAAACTCAGTTAAAAATCCCCCCCATCCCCTCCCCACCCCCCCACCCTTTGCGATGATTGCAAAACCTATTATATAAAAATTACAGGTACTTTTTTGACTTCTTTCTCTCTGCATTTCTGCATTTCCATTTTAGATGTTCAATTTTTTTTTCAAATCCAAACTTAAGTTTTCACTCCCCATTTTTTCTCGTAAATAACAAGATGAGGCAAATAGATCACAACAAATTGAAAATTTTAGAGTTTATGTATGCAAAAAAATGAAAAAAATAATAGATATAAGTAAAGAAAATTTATTCACGCACTACAAATGAACACCAAAGTTTTTTTTATCCATCTTTGGAAAATTCCACTAGCGCAACCCCTAATAACTTGGAATTTTATAAGAAACAGATTTAAAATTGATCCTAACATATTTTCAATATGGATATACAAGCATTAAACATGTTTTAGATGCAAATGACCTAATGATCCAAAAATTTCAAGCTGTGGAACAAATTAAATTCTCAAGTTAACGTGCGGTGGTATATTTACCCGAGCAGACCAAGCAACTTTTTGCCCATTTACAAAAAACTGATCTAACAATCATAGATCATTGTAAAGTTAATGATTGATTAATGATGCGTAGTGGCTTTAATTTTGATAAGAAATGACTTATGGTTTGGGAATCAACACTGAGGTAAAAATCCCTCATCTCGCCTTTCCCGATGATTGCAAAACCTAATCTATAAAAACTAAAAAGATTTTACAATCCCTTAAAAATATTGATACTATCTGGAATTATCTCTCACTGCATATAGGCATTTCCATTTAAGATGTTCAATATTTTTTTTCAAATCCGAAATTGAGTTTTCACTCTCCATGTTTTCTCGTAAACAAAAAGATAAGGCAAATAGATCACAATAAAATGAAAATTTTAGAGTTTATGTATGCAAAAAATTGAAAACAATAATAAATAAAAGTAAAAACAATTTATTCACGCCCTACAAATGAACACCAAAGTTTTTTTATCCATATTTTGGATATTCCACTTGTTCAACCCCTAATAGTTTTGAATTTCATAAGAAAGAGATTTCTAATTGATCATAACATGTTTTAAATATGGATATGCACACTTCAAACATGTTGAATATGCAAATGACCTAATGATCCAAGAAATTTGAGTAGACCAAATTAAATTCTCAAGTTAACGTGTGTTGGGATATTTACCCGAGCCCAACAAGCAACTTTTTGCCCATTTAAAAAAAGATGACCTAATAATCATAGATCATTTTAATTTATAGATCGATTAATGATGCGTATCGGCTATAATTTTTTAAATAAATGACATATGGTTTAGAAGTAAACACTCAGTTAAATATCCCCTTTTTTCGTGATTGCAAAACCAAATATATAAAATCTACAAAGAGTTTACAATCCCAAAAAATTGCTGATACTTTTTGGAATTATCTCGCTCTATATTTGTGCATTTCCATTTTAGATGTTCATTTTTTTTTCAAATCCAAACTTGAGTTTTCACTCTCCCATTTTTCACGTAAATAAAAAGATAAGGCAAATACATTAAAAAATGAAAATTTTAGAGTTTATATATGAAAAAATTCAAAAAAATATTAAATATATGTAAAGAAAATTTATTCACGCACTACAAATGAACAAGAAAGATTTTTTTTCCATGTTTCATAAATTTCACTAGTACAACCCTTAATTGCTTGGAATTTTATAAGAAAGATATTTCTAATTGATCTTAACATGTTTTAAATATGGATATGCATGCATGAAACAAGTTGAAGATTCAAATTACCTAATGATAAAAAAAAATCAAGGAGTAGAACAAATTAAATTCTCAAGTTAACGTGCGGTGGCATATATACCCGAGCCAAACAAGCCACTTTTTGCCCATTTACAAAAAGCTGACCAAACAATCATAGATGTTTGTAAAGTTATTGATTGCTTAATGATACGTAAATGACTTATGGTTTAGGAGTTAACACTTAGTAAAAAATCCCTTGCCCCCCCTTTTCCAATGATTGCAAAACCTAATATATAAAAACTAAAAAGAGTGTTCAATCCTTCAAAATTACAAATACTTTTTGGAATTATCTCTCTCTCTCCATTTGTGCATTCACATTTTAGATGTTCAATTTTTTTTCAAATCCAAACTTGGGTTTTCACTCTCCCTTTTTTTTTGTAAACAAAATGATAAGGCAAATAGATCAAAACAATATAAAAAATTTAGAGTTTATGTGTGCAAAAAAATTAAAAACAAAGTTTTTTTATCCATGTTTGGGAAATTCCTCTAGTTCAACCCCTAGTAGCTTGAAATTTTATATGAAAGAAGTTTCTAATTGAGACTAACTTGTTTTAAATATGGATAAGCATGCAAGAAACATGTTGAAGATGCAAATGACCTAATGATCCAAAAATTTCTAGTCGAACAAATTAATTCTGAAGTTAACGTGCGGTGGGATATTTACTAGAGCCAAACAAGCCACTTTTTGCTCATTTATAGAAAGCTGGCCTATCAATAACAGATCATTGTAAAGTTATTGACTGATTAATGATGTGTAATGGCTATAATTTTTTAAAGAACGGGCTTATGGTTATGGAGTCAACACTCAGTTTAAAATCCCACACCCTCCCTTTTTTCGATGATTGCAAAACCTACTATATAAAAACTAAAAAGAGTTTACAATCCATAAAAGCTATTGATACATTTTGGAATTCTCTCTCTCTCTGCATTTGTGAATTTCCATGTTAAATGTTCAATTTTTTTTCAAATCCAAACTTGAGTTTTCACTCTACCATTTTTCTCGTAAACAAAAATATAAGAGATCACAATAAAATGAAAATTTTAGAGTTTATGTATGAAATTTTTTGAAAACAATAATAAATATGTGTAAATAAAATTTATTTACGCACTACAAATGATCACCAAAGTTTTTTTATCTACATATGGGAAATTCCACTAGTACAATCCCTAATAGCTTGGAATTTTATAAGAAATAGATTTCTAATTTATCCTAACTTGTTGTAAATATGGATATGCATGCATGAAAAATGTTGAAGATGCAATGACCTAATGATCCAAAAATTTCAAGGAGTAGAACAAATTAAATTCTCAAGTTAACGTGCAGTGGGATATTTACCCGAGCCAAACAAGCCACTTTTTGCCCATTTACAAAAAGCTAACCTAACAATCATAGATCATTGTAATGTTATTGATTGATTAATGATGCTTAATGGCTGCAATTTTTTTAATAAATTACTTATGGTTTGGGAGTCAACACTCAGTTAAAATTCACATGCCCCCCCTCCCCCCTCTTCTCTTGCCCCCCTTTTCTAATGATTACAAAACCTTATATATATAAACTAAAAAGTGTTTACATTCCCTAAAAATTACAGATACCTTTTGGAATTATCTCTCTCTGCATTTGTGCAATTCCATTTTAGATGTTCACTTTTTTTTATAATCCAAAATTGAGTTTTGACTCTCCCTTTTTTCTCGTAAACTAAAAGATAAGGAGAATAGATCACAACAAAATGAAAATTTTAGAGTTTACGTTTGCAAAAAAATTGAAATTTTTTTTGACTGTTAGTAAAGAAAATTTATTCACACACTAAAAATGAACATGAAAGATTTTTTATCCATGTTTCGAAAATTCCACTTGTACAACACGTAATAATTTAGAATTTTATGAGATAGTGTTTTCTAATTGATCCTAACATGTTTTATATATGGATATGCATGCATGAAACACATTGAAGATTGAAATGACCTAATGATCCAAAAAATTGAATGAGTAGAACAAAACAAATTCTCAAGTTCACGTGTTGTGGATATTTTACCCGAGCCGAAAAAGCCACTTTTTGTCCATTGATAAAAAGCTGACCAAACAATCATAGATGATTGTAAAGTTATTGATCGCTTAATGATGCGTAAATGGCTGTAGTTTTTTTTAAGAAATGACTTATGATTTGGGAGTCAACACTCATTTAAAATTCACATGTTGTTGCCCCCCCCCCCCCCCCCCCCCCCCTTTTCTAATGATTACAAAACCTTATATATAAAAACTAAAAAGTGTTTACATTCCCTAAAAATTATAGATACCTTTTGGAATTATCTCTCTCTGCATTTGTGCAATTCCATTTTAGATCTTCACTTTGTTTTTATAATCCAAAAATTGAGTTTTCACTTTCCCTTTTTTCTCGTAAACTAAAAGATAAGGCAAATAGATTACAACAAAATGAAAATTTTAGAGTTTATGTTTGCAAAAAAATTGAAAAACATTATAACTGTTAGTAAAGAAAATTTATTCACACACTACAAATGAACATGATAGATTGTTTATCCATGTTTCGGAAATTCCACTTGTACAACCCGTAATAATTTAGAATTTTATAAGATAGAGTTTTCTAATTGATCCTAACATGTTTTATATATGGATGTGCATGCATGAAACACGTTGAACATTGAAATGACCTAATGATCCAAAAAATAATAAATGTAAGTAAAGAACACCAAAGTTTTTTTATCCATGTTTGGGAAATTTACTAGTACAACCCCTAATAGCTTGGAATTTTATAAGAAAGTGATTTCTAATTGATCCTAACATGTTTCAAATATGGATACACATACATGAAACATGTTGAAGAGGGAAATGACCTAATGATATAAAATTTTTGAGTAGAACAAATTAACTGTCAAGTAAACTTGCGGTGGAAAATTTACAAGAGCCAAACAAGCCACTTTTTGCTCATTTACACAAAGCTGATCTATATATAATAGATCATCGCAAAGTTATTGATTGATTAATGATGTGTAATGGGTATAACTTTTTTAAGAATGGACTTATGGTTATGGAGTCAACAATCAATTAAAAATCCCACACCCGCCCCCACCACCTTTTTTCGATGATTGGAAAACCTAATATATAAAAACTAAAAAGAGGTAACAATCCCTAAAAAATAGATATACATTTTGGAATTCTCTCTCTCTCTCTCTCTCTCTCTCTCTCTCTGCATTTGTGCATTCCCATTTTAGATGTTAAATTTTTTTCCAAATCCAAACTTGAGTTTTCACTCTACAATTTTTCTGGTAAACAAAAAGATAAGGCAAATAGATCACAACAAAATAAAATTTTTAGAGTTTATGTATGCAAAAAATTGAAAACTGTAATAAATATGAGTAAAGAAAATTTATTCACACACTACAAATAAACACCAAAGTTTTTTTTATCCATATTTGGGAAATTCCACTAGTACAACCCCTAATAGCTTTTAATTTTGTAAGAAAGAGATTTCTAATTGATCCAAACATGTTTTAAATATGGCTATGCATGCATGAAACATGTTGAAGATGCAAATGACCTAATGATTTAAAAATTTCGAGTAGAACAAATTAAATTCTCTTGTTAACATGTGGTGGGATATTTACCTGAGCCAAACAACCCACTTTTTTCCCATTTGCAGACAATTAACCTAACAATCATAGATCATTGTAAAGTTATTGATCGATTAATGATGCTTAACGGCTATATATTTTGTAAGAATTGACTTCTGGTTTTGGAACCAACACTCAGCAAAAAATTACTCGTCCCCACCCCAACATCCCCTCCCCACCCCCACCCCCCCCCCCCCCCCCCCCCCCCCCCCCCCTCCCTCTTTTACAATGATTGCTAAACCTAATATATAAAAACTAAAAAAAAAATTCAATCCATAAAAATTAAAGATACTTTTTGAAATTATCTCTCTCTGTAATTTTTTTCAAATCCAAACTTGAGTTTTCGCTCTTCCTTTTTTCTCGTAAATAAAAAGATAAGGCAAATAGATTACAACAAAATGAATTAGAGTTTATGTATGTAAAAAATTAAAAACAATAAAAAATATATGTAAATAAAATTTATTCACGCACTACAAATGAACACCAAAGATTTTTTATCCATGTTTTGTAAATTCCACTAGTACAACCCTAATAGCTTAGAATTTAATAAGAAAGAGATTTCTAATTGATCCTAACATGTTTTAAATATGGATATGCATGAATGAAACATGTTGAAGATGAAAATGACCTATTGATCCAAAAATATCGAGTAGAAAAAATTAAATTCTCAAGTTAATGTGCGGTGGGATATTTACCCGAGCCAAACAAGCCACTTTTTTCCCATTTAGAAAAAGAAGGACAAACAATCATAGATCATTGTAAAGTTATTGATTGGTTAATGATGTTTAAATGACATATGGTTTAGGATTGAACACTCAATTAAAAATCCCTTCTCCCCCATTTTCCGATGATTGCAAAACCTAATATATAAAAACTAAACAGAGTTTACAATCCCTAAAAATTATAGATACTTTTTTGAAATATCGCTCTCTGCATTTGTGCATTTCCATTTTAGTTTTTTCAAATCCAAACTTGAGTTTTCTCCCACCCTTTTTTCTCGTAAACAAAAAAATAAGGCAAATTGATCCCAACAAAATGAAAATTTTAGAGTTTATGTATGCAAAAACTTTAAAACAAATATAAATGTATGTAAAGAAAATTTATTCCCGCACTATAAATGAACACCAATGTTGTTTTATCCATGTTTGAGAAATTCCACTAGTACAACCCCTAATAGCTTGGAATTTTATAAGAAAGGGATTTCTAATTGATCCTAACATATTTTAAATATATATATATATATGCTTCCATGAAACATGTTGAAGTTGCAAAGGACCTAATGATCCAAAATTTTCGAGTAGAAAACATTAAATTCTCAAGTTAAACAAACCACTTTTTGCCCATTAACATAAAGCTGACATAACAGTCATAGATCGTTGTAAAGTAATTGATTGATTAATGATGTGTAATAACTATAATTTTTGTAAAAAATGACTTAGGGTTTGGGAGTCAATACTTAGTTAAAAATCTTTCGCCCGTCTTTTTCGATGGTTGCAAAACCTAATATTTAAAAACTAAAAAGACTTTACAATCCCTAAAAATTACAGATACTTTTTGGAATTATCTCTCTTCATTTGTGCATTTCTATTTTAGATGTTCAATTTTTTCAAAGCTATACTTGAGTTTTCACTCACTCTTTTTTATCGTATACAAATAGATAAGGCAAAAACATTACAAAAAAATGAAAATTTTATAGTTTATGTCTGTACAAAATTGAAAAGAATAATAAATGTAAGTAACAAAATTTATTCACGCACTACAAATGAACACCAAAATTTTTTTATCCCTATTTTGGAAAATCCACTAGTACAACCCCTAATAGCTTGTAATTTTAGAAGAAAAAGATTTCTTATTGATCATATCATCTATTAAGTATGGATATGCATGTACGAAACATGTTGAAGATGCAAATGACCTATTGATCCAAAAATTTCAAGGAGTAGAAAAAAATTAAATTTTCAAGTTAATGTGCAGTGGGATATTTACCCGAGCAAAACAAGCCACTTTTTGCCTGTTTAGAAAAAAGCTAACCTAACAATCATAGATCATTGTAAAGTTATTGATCAGTTTATGATGCGTAACAGTTATAATTTTTGTAAGAAATGACTTATGGTTTGGGACTCAACACTCGATTAAAAATCCCATCCCCCCCCCCCCCCCCCCCCCCCTTTTCCAATAATTGCAAAACCGAATATATAAAACTAAAAAGAGTTTACAAATCCGAATATATTCTGCATTTGTATTTCTATTTTTGATGTGTATTTTTTTTCAAATCCAAACTTAAGTTTTCACTCTCCTTTTTTTTCGAAAAAAAATATAAGGCAAATAGATCAGAACAATATTTAAATTTTAATGTTTACGTATGCACAAAATTGAAAACAATAATAAATGTTCGTAAAGAAATTTATTTAGGAACTAAAATGAAAGTTTTTTTTAGCCACATTTTGGAAATTCCACCAGTACAACCCCTAATAGCTTGAAATTTTATAAGAAAGAGATTTCTAATTTATCCTAACTTGTATTAAATTTGGATATGCATACATGAAACTATTTGAAGATGGAAATGACCTAATGATACAAAATTTTAAAGGAGTAGAACAAATTAAATTCTCAAGTTGACGTGCAATGGGATATTTACCCTATCCAAACAAACCACCTTTTACTCATTTACAAAAAGATGACCTTACAATCGTAGATCATCGTAAACTTAATGATCGATTAATGATGCGTAATGGCTATAATTTTGGATTATCTCTCTTTCCATTTGTGCACTTCCATTTTAGATGTTCAATTTCTTTTCAAATCCAAACTTGAGTTTTCACACTCCCTTTTATCACCAAAGAAAAAAGATAAGGAAAATAGATCACAATAAAATCCAAATTTTAGAGTTTATGTATGCAAAAAATTGAAAACAATAATATATGTAAGTAAATAAATTTATTGACGCACTACATGTGAACACCAAAGTTTTATTATCCACTAGTACAAACCCTAATAGCTTGTAATTTTTTAAGAAAGAGATTTCTAATTGATCCTAATATGTTTTAAATATGGATATGCATGCATGAAAAATGTTGAAGATGCAAATGACCTAATGATCCAAAAATTTCGAGTAGAAAAAATTATATTCTCAAGATTACGTAGGGTGGGATATTTACCCAAGCCAAACAACCCACTTTTTACCCATTTACAAAAAACTGACCTAACAATCATAGATCATTGTAAAGTTATTGATCGATTTATGATGCAAAACGGCTATAATTTCTTGTGAGAAATTACATATGGTTCGGGAGTCCCTCCCCCCCCCCCCCCCCCCTCCCCCCTTTTCCGAGGATTGCAAAATCTAATATATAAAAACAAAAAATTGTTTACAATCCCTACAAAATAAAGATATTTTTGAGAATTTTCTCTCTCTACATTTGTGCATTTCCATTTTAGATGTTGAATTTTTTTTCAAATCCAAACTTTGATTTTTCACTCTCCCTTCTTTCTCTTAAAAAAAAGATAAGACAAATATAGCACAACAAAAAGAAAATTTTAGATTTTATGTATGCAAAAATTTGCAAACAATAATAAATGTCAGTAAAGAATATTTATCCACACACTACAAATGAACACCAAAGTTTTTTTATCCATGTTTGGGAAATTCCACTTGTAAAACCCCTAATATCATGGAATTTTAAAAGAAATATATTTATAATTGAGCCTAACATGTTTTAATTATGGATATGCATGCATGAAACATGTTGATGATGCAAATGACATAATGATCCCAAAATTTCATGGAGTAGAATTTATTAAATTTTCAAGTTAATATGTGGTGGGATATTTACCCCGATCCAAACAAGCCACTTTTTGCCCATTTAAAAAAAGATGACCTAACAATCTTAGATCATTTTAAAGTTATTGATCGATTAATGATGCTTAATGGCTAAAATGTTTGTAAGAAATGACTTATGGTTTGGGATTCAACACTCAATTAAAAATCCATCGCCCCCCTTTTCCGATTATTGCAAAACCTAATATATAAAAACTAAAAAGAGTTTACAATCCCTAAAAGTTATAGATAAATTTTTGAATTATGTCTCTCTACATTCGTGAATTTCAATTTTAGATGTTCAAATTTTTTTCAAATGCAAATTTGAGTTTGCATTCTCCCTTTCTTCTCTTAAAAAAAAAAGATAAGGCAAAAAGATCACAACAAAATGAAAATTTTAGACTTTATGTGTGCTAAAAATTTAAAACAATAATAAATGTAAGGAAAGAAAACTTACTCATGCACTACAAATGAACAACAAAGTTTTATTATCCACGTTTGGGAAATTTCACTAGTACAACTCCTAATCGCTTGGAATTTTTTAAGAAAGAGATTTCTAATTGATCCTAACATGTTTTAAATGTGGATATGCATGCATGAAACATGTTGAAGATGCAAATGACCTAATGATCCAAAATTTTCAACGAGTAGAACAAATTAAATTCTCAAGTTAACATGCAGTGGGATATTTACCTGAGCCAAACAAGCCATTTTTTTCCCATTAACAAAAAGTTGACCTAACAATCGTAGATCATTGTAAAGTTTTTAATTTGATTAAGGATGCATAATGGCTATAATTTTTGTAAGAAATGACTGATGGTTTGGGAGTCGACACTCAGTTAAAAAATCCTCACCCCCCTCCTTTTTTGATGATTACCAAAGCATAATATATAAAAACTAAAATGTGTTTACAATCCACACAAATTACAGATACTTTTTGGAATTATCTCTTTCTGCATTTGTACATTTCCATTTTAGTTGCTCAAATTTTTTTCAAATCCAAACTTAAGTAAAGAAAATGTATTCACGCACTTCAAATGAACACCAAAGTTTTATTATCTACGTTTTTGAAATTCCACTAGTACCACCACTAATAACTTGGAATTTTATGAGAAAGAGATTTCCGATTGATTGTAACACTTTTAAATTTAGATATGCATGCATGAAACATTTGTAGATGCAAATGACCTAATGATACAAAAATTTCAAGAGTGGAACAAATTAAATTCTCAAGTTAACGTGTGGTGGGATATTTATCCGAGCCACACAAGCCACTTTTAGCCCATTTACAAAAAGATGACCTAACAATCATAGATCGATGTAAAGTTACTGATCGATTAATGGTGTGTAATGGTTATAATTTTTGTAAGAAATGACTTTTGGTTTGGGAGTCAACACTCAGTTAAAAATCCCTCACCCACCCTTTTTCGATGATTGCAAAGCAAAATATATAAAAACTAAAAAAAGTTTATAATCCCTACAAAGTACAGATACATTTTGGAATTATCTCTCTCTACATTTGTGCATTTCCATTTTATATGTTCAATTTTTTTTAAAATCCAAACTTGAATTTTCACTCCCCTTTTTTTCTTGTAAACAAAAAGATAAAGCAAATAGATCACAACGAAATGAAAATTTTAGAGTTCATGTATGTTAAAAATTGAAAAAAATAATAATTATAAGTAAAGAAAATTTATTCACGCACTACAAATGAACACCAAAGTTTTGTTATCCACGTTTGGGAAATTCCACTAGTACAACGTCTAATAGCTTGGAATTTTATAAGAAAGAGATTCCTAAATTATCCTAACATGTTTTAAATATGGATATGCATGCATGAAACATGTTGAAGATACAAATGACCTAGTGATAAAAAAATTTCAAGGAGAAGAACAAATTAAATTCTAAAGTTAATGTGCATTTACCCGAGCCAAACAAGTCACTTTTTGCCCATTTAGAAAAAAACTAACCTAACAATTATATATCATTGTAAAGTTATTGATCGATTGATGATGCGTAATGGCTATAACTTTTGTAAGAAATGACTTATGGTTTGGGAGTCCACACTCAGTTAAAAATCCCTTGCCCCCATTTCTGATGATTGCAAAACCTAACACATAAAAACTAAAAAGATTTTACAATCCTTACAAACTATAGATACTTTTTGGAATTATCTCTCTCTGCATTTGTGCATTTAATTTTAGATGTTCAATTTTTTTTCAAAACCAAACTTGAGTTGTCACTATCCCTTTTTTCTCGTGAACAAAAAGATAAGGCAAATAGATCACATCAAAATGAAAATTTTTGGGTTTATGTATGCAAAAAATTAAAAACAATAATAAATGTAAGTAAAAAATATTTATTCACGCACTGCAAATGAACACCCAAGTATTATTATCCACGTTTGGGACATTCCACTAGTACAAACCCCCATAGCTTGGAATTATATAACAATGAGATTTCTAATTGATCCTAACATGTTTTAAAAATGGATATGCATACATGACACATGTCGAAGATGCAAATGACCTAATGATCGAAAATTTTCTAGGAGTAGAACAAATTAAATTCTCAAGTTAACATGTGGTAAGATATTTACTCAAGCCAAACCACCCACTTTTGGCCCATTTACAAAACGATGACCAATCATAAATAATTGTAAAGTATTTGATTGATTAATGATGCGTAATGACGATAATTTTTGTAAGAAATGACTTATGGTTTGGGAGCCAACACTTAGATAAAAATCTCACGCGCCCCCCCCTTGCCCCCCCTTTTTTTTCAAATCCAAACTTGAGTTTTCACTCTTCCTTTTTTCTAGTAAACAAAAAGACAAGGCAAATAGATTACAACAAAATAAAAATTTTAGAGCTTATGAATGCAAAAAAAATAAAAACAATCACAAATGCAATTAAAGAAAATTTACTCACACACTACAAATGTACACCAAAGTTTCATTATCCACGTTTGGGAATTTCCACTAGTACAACCCCTAATAGCTTGGAATTTTATAAGAAATAGATTTATAATTGATCCTAACATGTTTTAAATATGGATATGCATGCATGAAAAATGTTGAAGATTCAAATGACCTTGTAATCCATAAATTTTAAGGAGTAGAACAAATTAAATTCTCAAGTTAACGTGTGGTGGGATATTTACCTGAGCCAAACAATCCACTTTTTGTCCATTGGAAAAAAGTTGACCTAACAATCATAGATCATTGTAAAGTTTCTGATCGATAAATGATGCGTAACGGGTATAATTTTTGTAAGAAATGACTTATGGTTTGTAGAGTCCACACTCAGTTAAAAATCCTTGGCCCCCCCTTTTCCCATGATTGCAAAACCTAATACATAAAATTTAAAAAGATTTTACAATCCCTACAAATTATAGATACTTTTATGAATTATCTCTCTCTGCATTTGTGCATTTCCATTTTAGATGTTCAATTTTTTTTCAAATCCAAACTTGAGTTTTCATTATCCCTTTTTTCTCGTAAACAAAAAGATAAGGCAAATAGATCACAACAAAATGAAAATTTTAGAGTTGATGTAAGCAAAAAATTGAAAACAATAATAAATGTAAGTAAAGAATATTTATTCACGCACTTGAAATGAACACAAAAGTTTTATTATCCACGTTTGTGAAATTCCACTAGTACAAACCCTAATAGCTTGGAATTTTATCAAAAAGAGATTTCTAATTGATCCTACCATATTTTAAATATGGATATGCAAGCATCAAATATGTTGAAGATGCAAATGACAAAATGATCCAAAATTTTCAAAGAGTAGAACAAATTCAATTCTCAAGTTAACCTGCGGTGGGATATTTACCCGAGCCAAACAAGCCACTTTTTGCAAATTTAAAAAAAGCTGACCTAACAATCATAGATCATTGTAAAGTTATTGATCGATTAGTGATGTGTAAAGTCTTTAATTTTATTGTAAATGACTTATGATTTGGAAGTCAACACTCAGTTAAACATTCCTCCCCGCCTCGCTGCTTTTCGATGATTGCAAAACATAATATAGAAAAACTAAAAACAATTTACAATCCCTAAAAATTAAAGAAACTTTTTGGAATTATCTCTCTCTGCTTTTGTGCATTTCCAGTTTAGATGTTCAATTTTTTTTCAAATCAAAACTTTAGTTTTCACTCTCCCATTTTTCTCGTAAACAAAAAGATAAGGCTAATAGATTTCAAAAAAAAATTAAAATTTCAGAGTTTATGTGTGCAAAAAATTGAAAACTATAATAAATGTCAGTAAAGAAAATTTATTTACACACTTCAAATGAAAACCAAAGTTTTATTATTCACGTTTTGGAAATTCCACAAGTTCAACCCATAATAGCTTGGAATTTTATAAGAAAGAGATTTCTTGATCCTAACATGTTTAAATATGGATATGCATGCATAAAACATGTTGAAGATGCAAATAACCTAATGATCCAAAATTTTCGAGTAGAAAAAATTAAATTCTCAAGTTAGCGTGCGGTGGGATATTTATCGGAGCCAAACAAACCACTTTTAGCCCATTTACAAAAAGCTGACCTAACAAACATAGATCATTGTAATGTTACTGATCGATTAATGATGTGTAACGGCAATAATTTTTGTAAGAAATGATATTTCCGAGGACTGCAAAACCTAATATATAAAATAAAAAAAGTGTTTACAATCCCTACAAATTAAAGATACTTTTGAGAATTTTCTCTCTCTGCATTTGCGTATTTCCATTTTTTATGTTCAAATTTTTTTTCAAATCCAAACTTTGAGTTTTCACTCACCCTTTTTTCTCTTAAACAAAAAGATAAGACAAATATATCACAACAAAATGAACATTTTAGATTTTATGTATGCAAAAAATTGAAAACAATAATAAATATCAGTAAAAAAAATTTATTCACGCACTACAAATGAACACCAAAGTTTTTTTTCCATTTTGGGAAATTCCACTTGTACAACCCATGGAATTTTATAAGAAAGATATTTCTAATTGATCCTCACATGTTTTAAGTATTGATATGCATGCATGAAACATGTTGAAGATGCAAATGACATAATGATCCAAAAGTTCAAGGAATAGAATTTATGAAATTCTCACATTCATATGCGGTGGGATATTTACCCGATCCAAACAAGCTACTTTTTGCCCATTTACAAAAAGATGACCTATTGATCGATTAATGATGCGTAATGGCTAAATTTTTTGTATGAAATGACTCATGGTTTGGGATTCAACACTCAGTTAAAAATCCCTTGCCCACCTTTTCTGATTATTGAAAAACCTAATATATAAAAACTAAAAAGAGTTTACAATCCCTAAAAATTACATATACATTTTTGAATTATCTCTGTCTGCATTTGTCAATTTCCATTTTAGATGTTCAACTTTTTTTCAAATCCAAACTTGAGTTTGCACTCTCCCTTTCTTCTCATAAAAAAAAAAAGATAAGGCAAATAAATCACAACAAAATGAAAATTTTAGAGTTTATGTATGCTAAAAATTGAAAAAAATAATAAATGTAAGGAAAGAAAACTTACTCACGTACTAAAAATGAACAACAAAGTTATATTATCCATGTTTGGGAAATTCCACTAGTACAACTCCTAATTGCTTGAAATTTTTTAAGAAAGAGATTTCTAATTGATCCTAACATGTTTTAAATGTGGATATGCATGCATGAAACATGTTGAAGATGCAAATGACCTAATGATCCAAAAATTTCAAGGAGTAGAACAAATTAAATTCTCAAGTTAACGTGCGGTGGGATATAAACCCGAGCCAAACAAGCCACTTTTTGCCCATTTATAAAAAGCTGGCCTAACAATCGTAGATCACTGTAAATTTATTGATCGATTAATTATGTGTAACGGCTATGACTTTTGTAAAAAATGACTTATGGTTTGCAACTCAACAATCAGTTAAAAGATAAGGCAAATAGATCATAACAAAATGAAAACTTTAGAGTTTATGTTTGCAAAAAATTGAAAACTATAGTTAATGTACGTAATAAAAATTTATTCACGCACTACAAATGAACACCAAAGTTTTTTTCATCCATGTTTAGGAAATTCTCTTAGTTTGAAATTTTATAAGAAAGAGATTTCTGATTGATCAAACATGTTTTAAATAGGGATATGCGTGCATGAAACATGCATGAAACATGTTGAAGTTGCAAATGACCTAATGATCTATTGGAAGATTGGGCCCACACCCACATGACCAAGGAAAACCCACATATACAAGGGTTTAGAAGATGGGCCCAAGCCCATAAGACCAAGGAAGACTCATGCAACCAAGAGATATAGAAGACGTGCTCAAGGCTCATGGATCAAGGAGAAAGCCTATAGGCCCACATACAAGATGGCAGGATGGTAAATAAAGGGTAATTTCATAGAGATGGTAGGATGGTAAATAAAGGGTAATTTCAGAGATGGCATTCATGTAAAGAAGTTAAAGTTCCAGGGTTAAAACCCTAAACCCTAAACCCTAAGTTCAAGGGTATTATTGTAATATTATAGTTTCATTAATCTATAAATGGAGCTTCAGGGGGAGGGTTTGAATCAAGTCCATGACCAACTCAGTCCGGGTCAACCTGACTCAGGCCACTTATTTTTTTCCTTGGTATACATGCCCAGGATTATACATATTTTGGCACGACTCAATGAATTTCTTCTCTTGCTGGATTATTATTTATAAAGAATTAAAAAATTATTCCTTGGTGAGTATATTATTTAGAACAAGTATGTGCATTAGACTATTTCATGGGTCATTTTACAAAGATTATTTTTGGTTGTGTTCAATGGGCCCAATCCCATTCCAGTTGCTACTATTGTATCTCTTTTGATGAGACATTATTATTGAAAAAGAGGTGGCCTCATACCATTATTTATTTGTTCCCGTAAAAAATATCAAAATTAATTGTGGTTGGGAGTCCATGACAGAGGAACTTCATCCCCGTCAAAAATATTAAAATTATTTGTGGTTGGGAGTCCATGATGGAGGAACTTCATCCCCGTAAAAAATATCAATATTATTGGCGCTTGGGAGTCCATGATGGAGGAACTTCATTTTCGGAAAAAAAAATCAAAAAATTTTGTGGTTGGAAGTCCATGACGGAGGAACTTCATCCTCGTGAAAAATATCAAAATTGGTTGGGAGTCCATGACGGAGGAAATTCATCCCCATAAAAAATATAAAAATTATTTGTGGTTGGGAGTCCATGACTGAGGAATTTCATCCCCGTAAAAAATATAAAAATTATTTGTGGTTGGGAGTCCATGATGGAGGAACTTCTTCCCCGTCAAAGATATAAAAAATATTTGTGGTTGGAAGTCCAAGACGGAGGAACTTCATCCCGGTAAAAAATATCAAAATTATTTGTGGTTGGGAGGCCATGACGGAGGAACTTCATCTACATAAAAATATCAAAAAATATTTGTGGTTGGAAGTCCATGAAAGAGGAACTTATTTTTACATTTATGTTACTTCCCTCCATTAATGTCATATATTACTTTACCACTTGAGAGTCGTTGTCTTATGGAGGGACACGGTGGTGGAGGCGGACACTTCAGACCAATGCCGATGGACACACTACCAATAGAAGATGGAGTGTGCTCAACATCCAACACGAGTTATGACTGGAGTATGGAGCGATGTCTAAGTGGTTAGGAGTGATTTACTATCACAAATATTATGCCAACTTGGCCTCATAAATGAGAGCACCAAAATGAGGGGGAGTGTTGGAAGATGAAGGCATATTATAAGATGTACCATTTTATACTAAGATTTTGTACATATTTTGTAGCAAGTTGGGAGTTCATGTTGTTCTCTCACCCCCAGCTTGAGGGGGAGTGTTGGAAGATAGGGCCCAAACCCACACGACCAAGGAAGACCCACATATCCAAGGGTATTAGAAGATGACCAAGGAAGGCCCACATATCCAAGGGTATTAGAAGATGGGCTGAAGCCCATAAGACCAAGGAAGACCCATGCAAGAAAGAGATATAGAAGACGGGCTCAAGGCCCATAGATCAAGGAGAAGACCAATAGGCCCACAAACATGATGGCAGGATGGTAAATAAAGGGTCATTTCATTGAGATGGCATTAATGTAATTAAGTTAAAGTTCCAAGGCTAAAACCCTAAACCCTAAGTTCAGGGGTATTATTGTAATATAGTATTTTTATTAATCTATAAATAGAGCATCAGGGGGAGGGTTAGAATCAAGTCCATAACCCTTCTTCCTCAATTTTTCTCCCACTGAGTTTCTCTCCCTTTTTCTCCATGAGCTAAACTCATGGAGTCCTGAAAATCAACATGATCCAAAAATTTCGAGTAGAACAAATTAAATTCTCAAGTTAACGTGAATTTACCCGAGCCAAACAAGCCACATTTTGCCCATTTATAAAAATGTGACCTAGCAATCATAGATCATTGTAAAGTTATTGATCGATTAATGATACGTAATAGCTATAATATTTGAAAGAAATGACTTATGGTTTAGGAGACAACACACATTTTAAAAACACTCACACATTATCTCTCTTTGCATTTGTGCATTTCCATTTTAGATGTTCAATGTTTTTTCAAAGTCAAACTTGAGTTTTCACACTCCATTTTTCTCGTAAACGAAAAAATAAGGCAAATAGATTACAATAAAAAGGAAATTTAAAAGTTTATGCATGCAAAATATTGAAAAAAATAATAAATGTATGTAAATAAAATTTATTCACGCACTAAAAATTAACACCAAAGTTTTATTATCCACGTTTGGGAATTTTCCAAGAGCACAACCCCTGATAGTTTGGAATTTTATCAGAAAGAGATTTCTAATTGGTCCTAAAATGTTTTAAATGTGGATATTCGTGCATGAAACATGTTGAAGATGCAAATGACCTAATAATCCAATTATTTCAAGGAGAAGAACAATTTAAATTCTCAAGTTAGCATGATGTGGGATATTTACCCGAGCCAAACAAGCCACTTTTAACCCATTTAAAAAAAAAGTTGACCTAACAATAATAGATCATTGTAAAGTTATTGATCGATTATTGATGCGTAACGGCTATCATTTTTGTAAGAAATGACTTATGGTTTGGGAGTCAACACTCAGTTAAAAATCCTCCCCCCCCCCCCCTCCCACTTTTTCCAATGATTGCAAAATCTAATATATAAAAACTAAAGAGAGTTTACACTCACTACAAATTAAAAATACTTTTTGGAATTATCTATCTCTACTTTAGTGTATTTACATTTTAGATGTTCAATTTTTTTTTCAAATCCAAACTTGAGTTTTCACTCTCACATTTTTCTCATAAACAAAAAGAAACGGCAAATCGATCACAATAAAATGAAAATTTTAGGGTTTATGTATGCACAAAAATTAAAAACAATAATAAATGTAAGTAAAGAAAATATATTCACACACTAAAAATGAACACCAAAGTTTTATTATACACGTTAGGGAAATTCCACTAGTACAACCCCCTAATAGCTTGAAATTTTATAAGAAAGAGATTTTTAATTGATCCTAACATGTTTTACATATGGATATGCAGGCATGGAATATGTTGAAGTTGCAAAAGACATAACCATCCAAAATTTTTAAGAAGTAGAACAAATTAAATTTTCAAGTTAACGTGCGGTGGGATATTTACTCGAGCATAACAAACCACTTTTGCCCATTTACGAAAAGATGACCGAACAATCATAAATCATTGTAAAGTTATTGATCAATTAATGATGTGTAATGACTATAATTTTTGTTAGAATTGACTTACGGTTTGGGAGTCAACCCCGCCCCCCGCCCTTTTCCGATAATTGAACAACCTAATATATAAAAACTAAAAAGAGATGACAATCCCTAAAAATTACAAATACTTTTTGGAATGATCTCTCTCTGCATTTGTGCATTTCCAATTTAGATGTTCAATTTTTTTCAAATCCAAACATAAGTTTTCACTCTCACTTTTTTCACTTAAACAAAAAAAAAGGCAAATAGCTCACAACAAAATGAAAATTTTAGGGTTAATGTCTGTAAAAAGATTGAAAAAAATAATAAATGTACGTAACGAAAATATATTCACACACTACAAATGAACACCACTGTTTTATTATCCACGTTAGGAAAATTCCACTAGTACAACTCCTAATAGCTTTGGAAATTTATAAGAAAGAGATTTCTATTTGATCCTAACATGTTTTAAATATGGATATGAATGCATGAAACATTATGAAGATGCAAATGACATAATGATCCAAAACTTTTGAGGATTAGAACAAAATAAATTCTCAAGTTAGCGTGTAGTGGGATATTTACCCAAGCCAAACAAGCCACTTTTTGCCCATTTTCAAAAAATTGACCTAACAATTATAGATCGTTGTATGTAAAGTTATTGATCGATTAATGAAGCGTAACGACTATAATTTTTGCAAGAAATGACTTATGGTTTGGGAGGCAACACTCAGTTAAAAATCCATCGCCTCTCCTTTTCTGATGATTGCAAAACCTAATTTATAAAAACTAAAACAGTTTACAATGCCTAAAAATTACACATATTTTTGAATTATCTCTCTCCGCATTTTTACATTTCCATTTTAGATGTTCAATTTTTTTTCAAATACAAACTTGAGTTTTTACTCTCCCGTTTTTCTCATAAACAAAAAGAAAAGGCCAATAGATCACAACGAAATGAAAATTTTAGAGTTTATGTATGCAAAAAAATTGAAAACAATAATAAATGTAAGTAAATAAAATATATTCAAGCACTACAATTGAACACCAACGTTTTATTATCCATGTTTGGGAAATTCGACTAGTCCAACCCCAAATAGCTTGGAATTTATGAGAAAGAGATTTCTAATTAATCCTAACATGTTTTAAATATGGATATGCATGCATGAAACATGTTGAAAATGCAAATGACAAAATGATCCAAAATAAGGAGTAGAACTAATTAAATTATAACGTTAATGTGCGGTGGAATATTAACCCAATCCAAACATGCCAGTTTTCACATTTATAAAAAACTGACCTAACAATCATAGATCATTGTAGAGTTATTGATGGAGTAATGATGCATAACGGCTATAATTTTGGTAAGAAATGACTTATGGTTTGGGAGTCAACACTAAGTTAAAAATCAAAATTTTAAATTTTTTCAAAATCCAAACTTGAGTTTTTACTCTCCCTTTTTTTCTCGTAAATAAAAAGAAAACGAAAAAAGATCATACAAAATGAAAATTTTAGAGTTTATGTATGAAAATTTTGAAAAGAATAATAAATGTAATTACAAAAATTTTATTCACGCACTAAAAATGAACACATAAGTTTTATTATCCACGTTTGGAAAATTCCACTAGTACAAACCCTAATAGATTGGAATTTTATAACAAAGATATTTCTAAATGATCCTAACATGTGTTAAATATGGATATGCATGCATGAAACTTTTTGAAAATGCGAATGACCTACCGGTCCAAAAATTTCAAGGAGTAGAACAAATTGAATTCTCAAGTTAACGTGTGGTGTATATTTACCCAAGCCAAACAAGTCACTTTTTGCCCATTTAAAACTAGCTGACCTAACAATCATAGATTATTGTAAATTTATTGATTGATTAATGATGCGTAATGACTATAACTTTTGTAAGAAATGACTTATGGTTTGGAAATCAACACTTAGTTAAAAATCCCTCGCCCCCCCTTTTTCAATGATTGAAAAACCAAATATATAATAACTAAAAAGAATTTACAATCCCCACAAATTAAAGATACTTTTTGGTATTATATCTCTCTTCATATGTACATTTCCATTTTACAAGTTCAATTTTTTTCAAAACCAAACTTGAGTTTTCACAATCCTTTTCTTCTCGTAAACAAAAAGATTAGACAAATAGATCACAACAAAATGAAAATTTTAGAGTTTATGTCCGAAAAAATTGAAAAGAATAATAAATGTAACTAAAGAAAATTTATTCACGCACTACAAATGAACACAAAAGTTTTATTATCCACGTTTGGGAAACTCCACTTGTACAACACCTAATAACTTGGAATTTTATAAGAAAGAGATTTCTAATTGATGCTAACATGTTTTAATTGTGGATATGCATGCATGAAACATGTTGAAGATGCAAAAGACCTAATGATCCAAAAATTTCAAGGAGTAGAACAAATTAAAATTTTCAGTTAAAGTACAGTGGGATATTTACCCGAGCAAAATGAGCCACTTTTTGCCCATTTACAAAAAGCGGACCTAACAGTCATAGTCATTGTAAAGTTATTGATCGATTAATGATGCGTAACAGCTATAATTTTTGTAAAAAATTAATTATGGTTTGGGAGTCAACACTTAGTTAAAAATCCCTCATACCCCCTCCCCCCCTCTTACGATGATTGCAAAACCTAATATAAAAAAACTTAAAAGATTTTGCACTCCCTAAAAATTACAGATACTTTTGAAATTATCTCTCTCTGAATTTGTACATTTTCATTTTAATTGTTCAATTTTTTTTCAAATCCAAACTTAAGTTTTCGCTCTCCCTTTTTCCTCGTCAATAAAAAGATAAGGCCAATATATCACAACAAAATGAAAATTTTATAGTTTTTGTTTGAAAAAATTGAAAAGAATAATAAATGTAAGTAAAGAATATTTATTCACGCACTACAAATGAGCACTTAAGTGTTATTATCCATGTTTGAAAAATTTCACTAGTACAAACCCTAATAGATTGAAATTATAAGAAAGAGATTTCTAATTGATCCTAACATGTTTCAAATATGGATATGCATACATGAAACATGTTGAAGATGCAAATGACCTAATGATCCAAAAATTTCAAGGAGTAGAAAAAATTACATTCTCAAGTTAACGTGTGGTGGGATATTTACCCGAGCCAAACAAACAACTTTTTTCCTATTTAAAAAAAGCTCACCTAACAACCATATATTATTGTAAAGTTATTGATCGACTAATGATGTGTAACGACTATAATTTCTATAAAAAATGACATATGGTTTGGCAGTCAACACTTAGTTAAAAATCTTTCACCCCCCCTTTCCCGATGATTGTTTTTTCCTATTTAAAAAAAGCTCACCTAACAACCATATATTATTGTAAAGTTATTGATCGACTAATGATGTGTAACGACTATAATTTCTATAAAAAATGACATATGGTTTGGCAGTAAACACTTAGTTAAAAATCTTTCACCCCCCCTTTCTCGATGATTGCAAAACCTAATATATAATAACTAAAACTAATTTACAATCCCCACAAATTACATATACTTTTTGGAATTATCTCTCTATGCATTTCTGCATTTCCATTTTAGACGTTCAAATTTGTTTCAAATCCAAACTTGAGTTTTCACACTTCCATTTTTTCTCGTAAAGAAAAAGATAAGACAAATAGAACACAAAAAAAGAAAATCAGAGTTTATGTATGAAAAAATTGAAAAGAATAACAAATGTAAGTAAAGGAAATTTATTCACGCACTACCAATGAACACATAAGTTATATTATCCACGTTTGGGAAACTCCACTAGTACAACCCCTAATAGCTTAGAATTTTATAAGAAAGAGATTTCTAATTTATCATAACATGTTTTAAATGTGGATATGCATACATGAAAAATGTTGAAGACGGAAATGGCGTAATGATCCAAAATTTTCAAGGAGTAGAAAAAATTAAATTCTCAAGTTAACGTGCGATGGGATATTTGCCCGAGCAAGACAAACCACTTTTTGCCCATTTAGAAAAAAGCTAACCTAACAATCATAGATCATTGTAAAGTTATTGATTTCTTAATGATGAGTAACAATTATAATTTTTGTAAGAAATGGCTTATTGTTTGTGAGTCAACACTCAGTCAAAAAGCCCTCCCCCCCATTTTCCAATGATTGCAAAATCTAATTTATAAAAAATAAAAAAAATTTAGAATCCCCACAAATTATAGATACTAATTGGAAAATCTCTCTCTGCATTTGTGCATTTCAATTTTAGATGTTCAAATGTTTTTCAAATCCAAACTTGAGTTTTCACTCTTTCTTTTTTCTCGTAAACCATAAGATATGGCAAATAGATCCCAAACAAATTAAAATATTAGAGTTTATGTATGCATAAAATAGAAAACAATCATAAATGTCAATAAAGAAAATTTACACCCGCACTACTAATGAAACCAAAGTTTTTTTTATCATTGTTTGGGTATTTCCATTAGTACAACCCTTAATAGCTTGGAATTTTATAAGAAAAAGATTTCTAATTGATCCTAACATGTTTTAAATATGTATATACATGCATGAAACATTTTGAAGATGCAAATGACCTAATGAACAAAAAATTTCTAGGAGTATAAAAAATTAAATTCTCAAGTTAACATGCGGTGAGATATTTACCCGAGCCAAACAAACCCCTTTTTGCCTATTTACAAAACATTGACCTAACAATTGTAGAAAGTTGTAAAGTTCATGATCGATTAATGATCCGTAACGCCTATAATTTTTTAAGAAATGACTTAAGGTTTGGGAGTTACAACTCAGTTAAAAATCCCTCGCTCCCCCTTTTCCGATGATTGTAAAACCTAATATATAAAAACTAAAAAGAATTTAAAATCACTAAAAATTACAGATACTATTTTAGAATTATCTCTCTCTGCATTTGTATATTTCCATTTTAGATGTTGAATTTTTTTTAAAATGCAAACTTGAGTTTTCACTCTCCCTTTTTCTCGTAAACAAAAAGGTAAGGCAAAAAGATCACAACAAAATGAAAATTTTAGAGTTTATGTATGAAAAAATTGAAAAGAATAATAAATCTAAGGAAAAAAATTATTCACGCACTACAAATGCACACATAAGTTTTATTATCCACGTTTGGGAAATTCCACCAGTACTAACCCTAACCACTTGGAATTTTACAAGAAAGACATTTCTAATTGATCCTAACATTTTTTAAATATTGATATGCATGCATGAAACATGTTGAAATTGCAAATGACCTATTGATCCAAAAATTTCAAGGAGTAGAAAAAATTACATTCTCTAGTAAACGCTGTGGTGGGATATTTACCCGAGACAAACAAACCACTTTTTGCCCATTTACAAAAACCTGACCTCACAATCATAGATTATTGTAAATTTATTGATCGAATAATGATGCGTAACGGCTCTAATTTTTGAAAGAAATGACTTATGGTTTAAGAATCAACACATAGCTAAAAATCCCTCACCCCCCTTTTCCGATGATTGTAAAACTTATTATATAATAACTAA
Source organism: Aristolochia californica (assembly GCF_029961685.1). Classification (NCBI taxonomy): domain Eukaryota; kingdom Viridiplantae; phylum Streptophyta; class Magnoliopsida; order Piperales; family Aristolochiaceae; genus Aristolochia; species Aristolochia californica. The sequence continues at coordinate 19,828,360 of NW_027181771.1, forward strand.
AAATAATTTTCAATCCCCAAAAATTACAGATACTTTTTGAAATTATCTCTCTTTGCATTTGTGCATTTCCATTTTAGATGTTCAAATTTTTTTCAAATTCAAACTTGAGTTTTCACTCTTCCTTTTTTCTCGTAAACAAAAATATAAGGCAAATAGATCACAAAAAAATGAAAATTGTAGAGTTTATGTATGAAAAATTGAAACGAATAATAAATGTAAGTAAAGAAAATTTATTCACGCACTACAAATAATCACATAAGTTTTATTATCTACGTTTGGGTAAGTCCACTAGTACACCTCCTAATAGCTTGGAATTTGATAAGAAAGAGATTTCTTATTGATCCTACCTTGTTTAAATGTGGATATGCATACATGAAACATGTTGATGATGCAAATGACGTAATGATCCAAATTTTAATGAACTAGAAACAATTAAATTATCAAGTTAATGGGCGATGGGGTATTTACTAGAGCAAAACATGCCACTTTTTGCCCATTTACAAAAAGCTGACCTAACAATCATAGATCATTGTAAAGTTATTGATCGATTAATTATTGGCAACGACTATAATTTTTTTAGAAATGACTAATGGTTAGGGAGACAACACTCATTTTAAAATCGCTTGACCCCTTGTTCTGATGATTGCAAAACCTAATATATAAAAAATAAAAAAAAAGGTTACAATCCCTACAAGTTATAGATACTTTTCTGAATTATCTCTCTTTGTATTTGTGCATTTCCATTTTAGATGTGCAATTTTTTTCAAATCCAACCTTGAGTTTTCACTCTTTTCTTTTTCTTCCCTTTTTACACCCAAACAAAAATATAGCGCAAATAGATAACAAAAAAAATAAAATTTAGAGTTTAGGTAAGGAAAAAATAAAAAAAATAATAAATGTATGTAAATAAAATATATTCACGCACTACAAATAAATACCAAAGTTTTATTATCCATGTTTTGGAAATTTCACTAGTACAATCCCTAATAGCTTGGAATTTTAAAAGAAATAAATTTCTAATTGATCCTAACATGTTTTAAATGATGATATGCCTGAATTAACATGTTGAAAATGCAAATGACCTAATGATACAAAACTTTAAAGGATGATAAAAAATTCAATTCTCACGTTAATGTGCGGTTGGATATTTACCCGAGCCAAACAAACCACTTTTTGCCTATTTACCAAAAGCTAACCTAACAGTCATAGATCGTTGCAAAGTTATTGATCGATTAATGATGCATAACGGCAATAATTTTTGTAGCAAATGACTTTTTGTTTGGGAGTCAACACTGTGTTAAAAATCTCCTCCCACCACCTCCCTTTTGCTGATTATTACAAAACCTAATATATAAAAACTGAAAAGAGTTTACAATCCCTAAAAATTACAGTTAATTTTTGGAATTATCTCTCTCCGTATTTGTGCATTTCCATTTTAGATGTTCAATTTTTTTTTCAAATCCAAACTTGAGTTTTCACTCTCCCTTTTTTTTCGTAAAAAAAAAAGATAAGGCAAATAGATCACAACAAAATGAAAATTGTAGAGATTATGTACGCATAAAATTGAAAACAATAATAAATGTAAGGAAAATATATTCACGATCTACAAATGCTCACAAATGTTTTATTATCCACGTACATACATGAAACATGTTTAATATGCATATGACCTAATGGTCCAAAAATTTCATGGAGTTGAACAAATTAAATTATCAAGTTAACGTGCGATGGGATAGTTATCGAGCCCAATAAGCCACTGTTTGCCCATTGACAATAAGCTGACTAAACAATCATTGATACCCCCCCCCCCCCCCCCCCCTTTTTCCGATGATTGCAAAACCTAGGAAATAAAATATAAAAAGAATTTACAATTCCTACAAATTACATATACTTTTTCGAATTATCTCTCTTTGCATTTGTGCATTTCCATTTTAGATATTCAAATTTTTTTCAAATGCAAAATTGAGTTTTCACTCTTCCTTTTTTCTCATAAAAAAATATAAGGGAAATAGATCACAACTAAATGAAAATTTTAGAGTTTATGTATGAAAAAATTGAAACAAATAATAAATGTAAGTAAAGAAAATTTATTTACGCACTACAAATGAACACCCCTCCCCCTCCCCCTTTTCCGATGATTGGAAAACCTAGTAAATAAAATATAAAAAGAATTTACAATTCCTACAATTTACATATACTTTTTCGAATTATCTCTCTTTGCATTTGTACATTTCCATTTTAGATGTTCAAATTTTTTTCAAATGCAAAATTGAGTTTTCACTCTTCCTTTTTTTTTCATAAACAAAAAGATAAGGCAAATAGATCACAACAAAATGAAAATTTTAGAGTTTATGTATGAAAAAATTGAAACAAATAATAAATGTAAGTAAAGAAAATTTATTTACGCACTAAAAATGAATACATAAGTTTTATTATCCACATTTGGGTAAGTCCACTAGTACACCTCCTAATAGCTTGGAATTTTATAAGAAAGAGATTTCTTATTGATCCTACCATGTTTTAAATGTGGATATGCATGCAAGAAACATGTTGAGGATGCAAATGATGTAATGATCCAAAAATTTCATGAAGTAGAAACAATTAAATTATCAATTTAACGGGCGATGGGATATTTACTAGAGCAAAACATGCCACTTTTTGCCTGTTTACCAAAGGCTGACCTAACAATAATAGATCATTGTAAAGTTATTGATCAATTAATTATTGGTAACGACTATAATTTTTTTAGAAATGAATAATGGTTAGGGAGTCAACACTCAGTTAAAAATCCCTCGCCCTCCTTTTCTGATGATTACAAAACCTAATATATAAAAAATAAAAAAAGGTTACAATCCCTACAAATTATAGATACTTTTCAGAATTATCTCTTTTTGAATTTGTGCATTTCCATTTTAGATGTTCAATTTTTTTTCAAATTCAAACTTGAGCTTTCACTCTCCTTTTTTTCTCATAAAAAAAAAGATAAGGGAAATAGATCACAACAAAATGAAAATTTTAGAGTTTATGTACGCAAAAAATTGAAAACAATAATAAATGTAAGGAAAATATATTCACGATCTAAAAATGCACACAGATGTTTTATTATCCACGTGCATGCAAGAAACCTGTTTAAGATGCATATGACCTAATGGTCCAAAAATTTCATGGAGTTGAACAAATTAAATTATCAAGTTAACGTGCGATGGGATAGTTATCGAGCCCAACAAGCCACTTTTTGCCCATTTACAATAAGCTGACGAAACAATCATAGATCATTGTAAATTTGTTGAACGATTAATGATTTGCATAGGCTATAATTTTTCTAAGAAATGACTTATGGTTTGGGAGTCAACACTAAGTTAAAAATCCCTCGCTCCCGCCACTCCCCCCCCCTTTTCTGGTGATTGCAAAACTTAATAAATAAAATATAAAAATAATTTACAATCCTTACAAATTACAAATACTTTTTGTAATTATCTCTCTCTGAATTTGTGCATTTCCTTTTTAGATGTTCAAAGTTTTTTCAAATCCAAACTTGAGATTTTACTCTCCCTTTTTTTCTCATAAACAAAAGATAAGGCAAATAGATCACAACAAAATGAAAATTTTAGAGTTTGTGTTTGAAAAAATTGAAAAGAATAATAAATTTAAGTAAAGAAATATTATTCACGCACTACAAATGAACATCAAAGTTTTATTATCCACGTTTGGGAAATTCCACTAGTACAACCCCAAATACCTTGAAATTTTATAAGAAAGAGATTTCTAATTGATCCTAACATGTTTAAAAGTATGGATCTGCATGCATGAAACATGTTGAAGATGCATATGACCTAATGATCAAAAACTATCATGGAGTAGAACAAATTAAATTCTCAAGTTAACATACGATGGGATATTTACTAGAGCCAAACAATCTACTTTTTGCCCATTTACAAAAAGCTGACTTGACACTCATAGATCTTTGTAAATTTATTGATCGATTAATGTTGGGTAACGACTATAATTTTTTAAAGAAATGACTTATGGTTTGGTAGTCAACACTCTGTTAAAAATCCCTTGCCGCCCTTTTTTCGATGGTTGCAAAATCAAATATCTAAAAACTAAAAAGAATTTAAAATTCCCACAAATTTCCGATACTTTTAGGAATTATCTCTCTCAGCTTTTTTGCATTTCCATTTTAGATGTTCAAATTTGTTTCATCTAAACTTGAGTTTTCACTCTCCCTTTTTTCTCATGAACAAAAAGAAAGGAAAACAGATCACAAAAAAATAAAAATTTTAGAGTTTATGTATGCAAAAAATGGAAAACAAATTTCAATGTAAGTAAAGAAATTTTAATCACACACTACAAATGAACACCAAAGTTTTATTATCCACGTTTCGGAAATTCCACTAGTACAACCCCTAATAGCTTAGAATTTTATAAGAAAGTGCTTTGTCATTGATGCTAACTTGTTTTAAATGTGGATATGCATGCATGAAACATGTTGAAGATACAAATGACCTAATAATCCAAAACTTTCATGGAGAAGAACAAATTAAATTCTCAAGTTAACGTATAGTGGGATATTTACCTGGGTCAAACAAGTCACTTTTCGCCTATTTACAAAAAGCTGACCTAACAATTATAGATCATTGTAAAGTTATTGATGGATTGATAATGCGTAATGGTTACAATTTTTGTTAGAAATGACTTATGGTTTGGGAGACTACAATTAGTTAAAAACACCTAGCCCACCCTTTTTCGATGATTGTAAAACCTAATATATAAAAACTTAAAAATAGTTTAGAATCCCTAAAAATTACAGATACTTTTTGGAGTTGTCTCTCTCTGTATTTGTGCATTTCAATTTTAGATGTTCAATTTTTTTTCAAATCCAAACTTGAGTTTTCTCTCTCCCTTTTTTCTCGTGAAAAAACGGATAAGGCAAATAGATCATAACAAAATGAAAATTTTAGAGTTTATGTTTGCAAAAAATTGAAAGCAATAATAAATGTAAGTAAAGAAAATTTATTCACGCACTACAAATGAACTCAAAAGTATGATTATCCACATTTGGGAAATTCCACTACTACAACCTCTAATAGCTTTGAATTTTATTAGAAAGAGGTTTCTAATTGATCCTAACATGTTTTAAATATGGATATGCATGCATGAAACATGTTGAAGATGAAAATGACCTAATGATCTTAAAATTTCTAGGAGTAGAACAAATTAAATTCTCAAGTTAACGTGTGGTGGGATATTTACCCGAGCTAAACAAGCCACGTTTTGCCCATTTATAAAAAGTTGACCTAACAATCATAGATCATTGTAAAGTTCTTGATCTATTAATGATGTGAAATGACTATAATTCTTGTAAGAAATGACTTAATATTTGGGAGTCAACACTCAGTTAAAAATCCTTCGCTCCCCTTTTTCAATGATTGCAAAACCTAATATATAAAAACTTAAAATAGTTTACAATCCCTACAAATTACATATACTTTTTGGAATTATATCTCTCTGCATTTGTGCATTTCCATTTTAAGTGTTCAATATTTTTTCACATCAAAACTCAAGTTTTCACCTTCCCTTTTTTTCTCGTAAACAAAAAGATAAGGAAAATAGACCACAACAAAATGAAAATTTTAGAATTTTTTATTAAAAAAAACTGAAAACAATAATAAATGTAAGTAAGGAAAATATATTCACTCTACAAATGCACAAAAATGTTTTATTATCCATGTTTGATAAATTCCACTAGTACAACCCCTAATAGTTTGGAATTTTATTAGAAAGAGATTTCTAATTGATCCTAACATGTTTTAAATTTGGATATGCATGCATGAAATATGTTGAAGATGCAAATGACCTAATGGTCCAATAAAGTCAAGGTGTAGAACAAAATAATTTCTCACGTTAATGTGTGGTGGGATATTTACACGAGCCCAGCAATCTACTTTTTGTTCATTTACAAAAAGCTGACCAAATAATCATAGATCTTTGTAAAGTTATTGATCGATTAATGATGCGTAATGGCTATAATTTTTTGTAAAAAATGACATATGGTTGGAAGTCAACACATAATTAAAAATCCCTCACCCCCCCCTTTTCCGATGATTACAAAAGCTAATATATAAATACAAAATAGAATTTACAATTCCTAAAAATTACAGATACTTTTTAGAATTATCTCTATCTGCATTTGTGCATTTCCATTCAAGATGTTCAAAGTTTTTTCAAATCCAAACTAGATTTTTTACTCTTCCTTTTTTTCTAGTAAACAAATAGATAAGGCAAAAAGATCACAAGAAAATGAAAATTTTAGAGTTTATGAATGAAAAAATTGAAACGAATAATAAATGTAAGTAAAGAAATTTTATTCACGCACTACAAAAGAACACAAAATATTTATTATCCACGATTTGGAAATTCCACTAGTACAACCCCAAATAGATTGGAATTTTATAAGAAAGAGATTACTAATTGATCATAACATGTTTTAAATATGGATATGCATGCATGAAACATGTAGATGATGCAAATGACCTAGTGATCCAAAAATTTCATGGAGTAGAAGAAATTAAATACTCAAGTTAACAAGTGTTTGGACATTTACTCGAGCTAAACAAGCCATTTTTTTCCAATTTACAAAAAGTTGTCCTAACAATCATAAATCATAGTAAAGTTATTGATCGATTAGTGTTGGGTAACGGCTATACTTTTTGTAAGAAATGACTTAAGGTTTGGGAGTCAATACTCATCTAAAAATCCCATGCCCACCCTTTTCTGATGATTGCAAAACCTAATAGACAAAAACTAAAAAGAATTTACAATCCCCACAAATTATAGATACTTCTTGGAATTATCTCTTTCTGCATTTATGCATTTCAATTTTAGATCTTCAAATTGTTTTCAAATCCAAACTCGAGTTTTCACTTTCCCTTTTTTCTCGTGAACAAAAGGATAAGGCAAATAGATTACAACAAAATGAAAATTTTATGGTTTATGTATGAAAAAATTTGAAAACAATCATAAATGTAAGAGAAAAAATTTTATTCATGCACTACAAATGAACAACAAAGTGTTTATTTTCTACATTTGGGAAATTCCACTAGTACAACCCCAAATAGATTGGAACTTTATAAGAAAGAGATTTCTAATTGATCCTTACATGATTTATATGTGGATATGCATCCATGAAACATGTTGAAGATGCAAACGACCTAATGTTCATAAATTTTCAAGGAGTAGTACAATTAAAGTTCTCAAGTTAACGTGTTGTGGGATATTTACCCGAGCCAAAAAAGCCACATTTTGCCCTTTTAAAAAAAGCTGACCTAACAATCCTAGATATTTGTAAATTTATTGACCGATTAATGATGCATAATGGCTATAATTTTTGTTAGAAATTATTTACGGTTTCGGAGTCAACACTCATATAAAAATGCCTCCCTTCCCCCCCCCCCCCCCCCCCCCCCCCCCCCCCCCCCCCCCCCCCTTTTTACGATGATGGCAAAACATAATATATAAAAACTAAAAAGAGTTTATCCCTAAAAACTATAGATACTTTTTCGAATTATCACTCTCTGCATTTGTGCATTTACATTTTAGATGTTTAATTTTTTTTCAAAACCAAAGTTGAGTTTTCACTCTTCCTTTTTCTCATAAACAAAAAGATAAGGAAAATTGATCACAAAAAAATAAAAATTTTAGAGTTTATGTATGAAAAAAATTAAAAATAATAATAAATGTAAGTAAATAAAATTTATTCACTCACTACAAATGTACACCAATTTTTTATTATCCACGTTGGGGAAATTCCTCAAGTACAACCCCTCATAGCTTGGAATTTTATTAGAAAGAGATTTCTAATTGATCCTAACATGTTTTAAATATGGATATGCATGCATGAAACATATTCAAGATACAAATGACCTAATGATCCAAAAATTTCTAGGAGTAGAACAAATTAAATTCTCAAATTAATGTGCAGTGAGATATTTACCCGAGCCAAACAAGCCACTTTTTGCCAATTTAAAAAAAAGCTAACCTAACTATAATAGATCATTGTAAAGTTCTTGAACGATTAATCATCCATAACGGCTATAATTTTTGTAAGAAATGAGTTAAGGTTAGGGAGTCAACACCCCCCCCCCCCCCCCCCCCCCTGCCCCCTCCTTTTCCAATGATTGCAAAGCCTACTATATAAACTAAAAAGAGTTTACAATCCCTACAAATTAAAAATACTTTTGGAATTATCTCTCTCTGCATTTGTGCATTTCCATTTTAGATGTTCAAATTTTTTTCAAATGCAAACTTGGGTTTTCACTCTCCCTTTTTTCTCGACAACAAAAAGGTATGGGAAATAGGTCACAACCAAACGAAAATTTTAAAGTTGATGTATGCAAAAAACTGTAAACGATAATAAATGTAAGTAAAGAAAATATATTGACGCACTACAAATGCACACCAATGTTTTATTATCCAAATTAGGGAAATTCCACTAGTACAACCCCTAATAGCTTAGAATTTTATAAGAAAGAGATTTCTAATTGATCCTAACATGTTTTAAATATGGATATAAATGCATGAAACATTTTGAAGATGAAAATGACCGAATGATCCAAAAATTTCATGAAGTAGAATAAATTAATTCTCAAGTTAACATGTGGTGGGATATTTTGCAGAGCCAAACATGCCACTTTTGGCCCATTTACTAAAAGCTTCCCTAACAATTATAGATTATTGTAAATTTATTGATCGATTAATTATTGGTAATGGCTATAATTTATTTTTAAAATGACTAATGGTTTGGGAGTCAACACTCGGTTAAAAATCCCTCGCCCCCCTCCCCCCTTTTTCCGATGATTGCAATACCTAATATATAAAAACTAAAAAAAGTTTACAATCCCCTCAAATGACAGATACTTTTTGGAATTATCTCTCTCTGCATTTGTGCATTTCCATTTTAGATGATCAATTTTTTTCAAATCCAAAAAAAATATTTTACATGAGTTTTCACTCTCCCTTTTTTCTCGTAAACAAAAAGATAAGTCAAATAGATCACAAAAAAATTAAAACTGTAGAGTTTATGTATGAAAAAAATTTAAAAAAATCATAAATGTAAGTAAATAATATTTATTCATGCACTACTAATATACACCAAAGTTTTTTTATATGTATTTGGGTAATTCCACTAGTACAACCCCTAATAGCTTGGAATTTTATAAGAAATAGATTTCTAATTGATCCTAACATATTTTAAATATAAATATGCATGCATGAAACATTTTGAAAATGCAACTGACCTAATGATCCAAAACTTTCAAGGATTTGAACAAAATAAATTCACAAGTAAACGTGTGGTGGGATATTTACCTGAGCCAAAAAACCACTTTTTTCCCTTTTAAAAAAAGCTGGCCTAACAATCATAGATTATTGTAAAGTAATTGATTGATTAATGTTGGATAACGGCTATAATTTTTGTTAGAAATGCCTTATGGTTTGGGAGTCAAGACTCAGTTAAAAATCCCTCGCCCACCCTTTTTCGATGATTGCAAAACCTAATATAAAATAACTTAAAAGGTTTTACAACCCCTAAAAATTACAGATTCTTTTTGGAATTATCTCTCTCTGCATATACGCATTTCTATTTTAGATCAAATTTTTTTCAAATCCAAACTTGAATTTTCACTCTCCCTTTTTTCCCGTAAACAAAATGACAATGCAAATAGATCACAACAAAATGAAAATTTTAGAGTTTATGTATGAAAAAAATTAAAAGAATAATAAATCTAAGTAAAGAAAATTTATTCACGCACTATAAATGAACACATAATTTTTATTATCGATGTTTGGAAAATTCCAATAGTACAAACCCTAATCGCTTGGAATTTTATAAGAAAGAGATTTCTAATTGATCCTAAAAATGTTTTAAAAATGGATATGCATGCATGAAACATGTTGATGTTGAAAATGACCTAATGATCTAAAAATTTCGAGTAGAACAAATTACTTTCTCAAGTTAACGTCTGGTGGGATATTTACCCCAGCCAAAAATGCCACTGTTTGCCCATTTACAAAAAGCTAACCTAACAATCATAGATTATTGTAAAGTTATTAATCGATTAATGATGCATAACGGCTATAATTTTTGTTAGAAATGACTTTTGGTTTAGGATTCAACACTTATTCAAAAATCCTTCGCCCCCCCTTTTCCGATGATTGCAAAACCAAATATATAATAAATAAAAAGAATTTTAAATCCCAAAAAATTACAGATACTTTTTGGAATTATCCCTCTGCATTTGTACATTTCCATTTTATATGTTCAAATTTTTTTTAAATGCAAACTTGAGTTTTCACTCTTCCTTTTTTCTCGTGAACAAAAAGATATGGCAAATAGATCACAACAAAATGAAAATTTTAGAGTTTATGTATGAAATTTTTGAAAAGAACAATAAATGTAAGTGAAGAAAATTTAGTCGTGCACTACAAATGAACACATAAGTTTTATTATCCACGTTTGGGAAACTCCACTAGTACAACCCCTAATAGCATGGAATTTTATAAGAAAAAGATTTCTAATTGATCCTACACATGTTTTAAATGTGGACATGCATGCATGCAACATGTTGAAGATGGAAATGACGAAATAATCCAAAAATTTCTTGGAGTAGAAAAAATTAAATTATCAAGTTAACGTGTGGTGGAATATTTACCCGAGCGAAACATGCCACTTTTTGCCCATTTACAAAAAGCTGACTAACTATCATAGATTATTGTAAAGTTCTTGATCGATTAATGATTGGGAACGGCTATAATGTTTTTTATAAATGACTACTAGTTTGGGAGTCAACCCTCAGTTTAAAATCTCTCACTCCCCCTTTTCCAATGATTGCAAAACCTAGTATATAAAAACTTAAAAAGAGTTTACTGTCCCTGCAAATTGCAGATACATTTTATGAATTATGTCTCTCTGAATTTGTGTATTTCTATTTTAGATGTTCAATTTTTTTTCAAATGCAAACTTGAATTTTCACTGTCCCTTTTTCTCGTAAACAAAGAGATAAGGTAAAAAGATCACAACAAAATAAAAAATTTAGTGTTTATTTATGCAAAATATTGAAAACAATAATAAATGTATATAAAGAAATTTTATTCATGCACTACTAACGAACAACAAAGTTTTATTATCCATATTTGGGAAATTCCGAATTTTATAAGAAAGAGATTTCTAATTGGTCCTAACATGTTTTAATTGTGGATATGCAGGCATGAAACATTTTGAACATGCAAATGACCTAATGATCAAGCAAAATGAGCCATTTTCTGCCCATTTACAAAAATTTGACCTAACAATCATAGATCATTGTAAAATTATTGATCGATTAATGATGCGTAACTACTATAATTTCTTTAAAAATTAATTATAGTTTGGGAGTCAACACTTGGGAGTCCCCCTTTTTTGATGATTGTCAAACCTAAAATAAAAAACATAAAAGATTTTACAATCCCTAAAAATTACAGATACGTTTTAGAATTATTTCCCTCAGCATTTGTGCATTTCAATTTTAGATGTTCTACTTTTTTTGAAATCCAAACTTGATTTTTCACTCTCCCTTTTTTCTTGTAAATAAAAAGATAAGGCAAAAAGATCATAGAAAATGAAAACTTTAGAGTTTATGTATGACAAAATTGAAAAGAATAATAAATGCAATTAAAAAAAATTTATTCACGCACTACAAATGAACACATAAGTTTTATTATCCACGTTGGAAAAATTCCAATAGTACAAACTCTAATAGAATGGAATTTTATAAGAAAGAGATTTTTAAATGATCCTAACATGTTTTAAATATGGATATGCATGCATGAAACTTGTTAAAGATGCAAATGACCTAATTGTCAAAAAATTTCATGGAGTAGAACAACTTCAATTCTCAAGTTAATGTGTGGCGGGATATTTACTCGAGCCAAACAAGTCATTTTTTGCCCATTTCCAAAAATATGACCTAACAATCATAGATTATCATAAAGTTATTGATCAATTAATGATGCGTAATGGCTATAATGTTTGTAAGAAATAACTTATGGTTTGAGAATCAACACTTAGTTAAAAATCCATCGCCCCCCCTTTTCTGATGATTGAAAAACATAATATATAATAATTAAAAATAATTTACAATCCCTACAAATTCAAGATACTTTTTTGAATTATATCTCTCAGCATATGTGCATTTCCGTTTTACATGTTCAATTTTTTTTAAATCCAAACTTGAGTTTTCACTATCCCTTTTTTCTCGTAAACAAAAATATAAGACAAATAGATCACAACGAAATTAAAATTTTAGAGTTTATGTATGAAAAAATTGAAAAGAATAATAAATGTAAATAAAATTTATTCACGCACTACAAATGAACACATTAGTTTTATTTTCCCTGTTTGGGAAAATCCACTATTACAACCCCTAATAGCTTGGAGTTTTACAAGAAAGAGATGTCTAATTGATGCTAACATGTTTTAATTGTGGATATGCATGCATGAAACATGTGGAAGATGTAAATGACCTACTGATCCAAAAATTTCAAGGAGTAGAACAAATTAAATTCTCAAGTTAAAGTACGGTGGGATATTTACCCGAGCAAGATGAGCAACTTTTTGCCCATTTACAAAAAGCTGACCTAACAATCATAGATCATTAATAAAGTTATTCATTGATTAATGATGTTTAACACCTATAATTTTTGTAAAAAATTAATTATGGTTTGGTGGTCAACACTTAGTAAAAAATCCCACCGCCCCCCCCCCCCCCCCCCCCCCCCCCCCCCCCCTCCTCCCCTTCTACGATGATTGCAAAACCTAATATAAAAAAATTAAAAGATTTTACAGTCCCTAAAAATTATAGATACTTTTGGAATTATCTCTGTCTACATTTGTTCATTTCCATTGGTGATGTTCAAATTTTTTCAAATCCAAACTTGAGTTTCCACTCTCCCTTTTGCTCCTAAATAAAAAGATAAGGCAAATAGATCACAAAAAAAATGAAAATTTTTTAGTTTATGTATGAAAAAATTTAAAAAAATAATAAATGTAAGTAAAAAAAATTTAATCACGCACTAAAAATGAACGCATAAGTTTTATTATCCACGTTTGGGAAACTCCACTAGTACAACCCCTAATAGCATGTAATTTTATAAGAAAGAGATTTCTAATTGATCCTAACATGTTTTAAATGTGGATACGCATGTATGAAACATGTTGAAGATGGAAATGATGTAATGATCCAATAAATTTTAGAGTAGAAAAAAATTAAATTCTCAAGTTAACGTGCGGTGGGATATTTACCCAAGCCAAACAAGCCACTTTTTGCCCATTTAAGTAAAGTTGACCTAATAATCATAGATTATTGTAATGTTATTGATTGATTAATTATGCGTGACAGATAATTTTTTTAAAGAAATGGCTTATGGTTTTAGAGTCAACACTTAGTAAACAATCCCTCACCCCCGTCCACTTTTCTGATGATTACAAAATCTAATATATAAAAACTAAAAATAATTTTTAATACCCAAAAATTACAGATACTAATTGGAAATATCTTTCTATACAGTTGTGCATTTCAATTTTAGATGTTCAAATTTTTTTCAAATCCAAACTTGAGTTTTCACTCTTTTTTTTCTCATAAACCAAAGATAGGGCAAATAGATCCCAAAAATATTAAAGTTTTTGAGTTTATGTATGCATAAAATAGAAAATAATCATCAAGGTAAGAAAAGAAAATTTATTCACGCACTACAAATGAAAACCAAAGTTTTTTTTATCTATGTTTGGGCATTTCCATTAGTACAACCCCTAATAGCTTTGAATTTTATACGAAAGAGATTTCTAATTTATTCTAACATGTTTTAAACATGGATATGCATGCATGAATTTTGAAGATGAAAATGACCTAATGATCCAAAAATTTCTAGGAGTATAAAAAATTAAATTCTCAAGTTAACATGCGATGAGATATTTACCCGAGCGAAACAAGCCACTTTTTGCCCATTTACTAAAAGCTGACCTAACAATCATAGATCCTTGTAAAGTTTTTGATCAATCAATGATACGTAACGGCTATAATTTTTGTAAAAAAAGACTTAAGGTTTGGGTGTCAACACTCAGGTAAAAATCTCCTTCTCCCCCTTTTCCGGTGATTGCAACACCAAATATTTAAAAAAATTTGTGCATTTCCATTTTAGAAGTTCAAATTTTTTTCAAAAGCAGACTTGAGTTTTCACGCTCCCTTCGTAAACAAAAAGGTAAGGCAAATATATCACAACAAAATGAAAATTTTAGAGTTTATGTTTGAAAAAATTTAAAATAATAATAAATGTAAGTGAAGAAAATTTATTCATGTATTACATATGCACACATAAGTTTTATTATCCACGTTTGGGAAATTCCACTAGTACAAACCCTAACAACTTGGAATTTTAAAGAAAGATATTTATAATTGATCCTAACATGTTTTAAATATGGATATGCATGCATGAAACATGTTGAAGTTGCAAATGACCTCATGATCCAAAAATTTCAAGGAGTAGAACAAATTACATTCTCAAGTAAACGCGTGGTGGGATATTTACCCGAGCCAAAAAAGCCACTTTTTGCCCATTTACAAAAACATTACCTCACAATCATAGATTATTTCAAACTTATTGATCAAATAATCATGCATAACGGCTATAATTTTTGTAAGAAATGACTTATGGTTCAGGAGTCAACACCTAGGTAAAAATCCCTCGCTCCCCCTTTTCCGATGATTGCAAAACCTAATATATAATAACTAAAAAATTTTTACTATCCCCACAAATTACAAATAATTTTTGGAATTATCTCTCTCTGCATTTGTGCATTTCCATTTTAGATGTTCAAAATTTTTTCAAAAGCAAACATGAGTTTTCTCTCTTCCTTTTTCTCATAAAAAAAAAGATAAGGAAAATAGATCACAACAAAATAAAAAATTTAGAGTTTATAGATGAAAATTTTGAAACGAATAAATAATTTAAGCAAAGAAAATTTATTCACGCACTAAAAATGAACCCATAAGTTTTATTATCCATGCTTGGGTAACTCCACTAGTACACCACCTAATAGCTCAAAATTTTAAGAAAGATATTTCTAATTGATCATACCATGTTTTAAATGTGGATACGCATGCATGAAACATGTTGAATTTTCAAATGATGTTTAACACCTATAATTTTTGTAAAAAATTATGGTTTGGTAGTCAACACTTAGTAAAATATCACCCCCCCCCCCCCCCCCCCTCCTCCCCTTCTACGATGATTGCAAAACCTAATATAAAAAACTTAAAAGATTTTACAATCCCTAAAAATTATAGATACTTTTGGAATTATCTCTGTCTGCATTTGTTCATTTCCATTGGTGATGTTCAAATTTTTCTAAAATCAAAACTTGAGTTTTCACTCTCCCCTAAGGCAAATAGATAACAAAAAAATGAATATTTTAGAGTTTAAGTAAAGAAAAAAATTAAAACAATAATAAATTTAACTAAAGAAAATATATTCACGCACTAAAAATGAATACCAAAGTTTTATTATCCACGTTTTAAAAATTCCACTTGTACAACCCCTAAAAGCTTGGAATTTTATAAGAAAGAGATTTCTAATTGATCCTTACATGTTATAAATGTGGATATGCATGCATTAAACATGTGGAAGATGCTAATGACCTAATGATACAAAAATTTAAAGGAGGAGAGCAAATTCAATTCTCACGTTAACGTGCGGTTGGATATTTACCTGAGCCAAACAAGTCACTTTTTGCCTATTTACAAAAATCTGACCTAATAATCATAGATCATTGCAAAGTTATTGATTGATTAACGATGTGCAATGGCTTTAATTATTGTAACAAATGACTTTTGGTTTACGAGTCAACACTTAGTTAAAAAAACTCTCGCCCCCCCCCCCCCCTTATTTTTCGATGATTGAAAAACCTAATATATAAAAACTAAAAAGAGTTTACAATCCCTAAAAATTACGGTTAATTTTTGCAATTATCTCTCTATGTATTTCTACATTTCCATTTTAGATTTTCAATTTTTTTTCAAATCCAAACTCTTGCTTCCACTCTCTATTTTTTCTACAAAATGAAAATTTTAGAGTTTATGTATGCAAAAAATTGAAAACAATAATAAATGTAAGGAAAATATATTCACGCTCTACAAATGCTAAGAAATGTTTTATGTGCATGCATGAAACATGTGCGAGATGCAAATGATCTAAAGGTCCAAAAATTTCATGGAGTAGAACAAATTAAATTCTCTAGTTAACGTGCGATGGGATATTTACCCGATCCCAACAAGCCTCTTTTTGCCCATTTACAAAAAGCTGACAAGCAATCATAGATCATTGTAAAGTTGTTGAACGATTAATGATTTTCAATGGCTATAATTTTTTTAAGAAATGACTTATGGTTTGGGAGTCAACACTAAGTTAAAAATCCCTCACCTCCCCACCCCCCTTTTCCAATATTACAAAACCTAATATATAAAAACTAAAAAAGAATTTACAATCCCTAAAAATTAAAAATACTTTTTTGAATTATCTCTCTTTGCATTTTTGCATTTCTATTTTAGATGTTCAAAGTTTTTTCAAATCCAAACTTGAGATTTCACTCTCCCTTGTTTCTCGTAAACAAAAAGATATGGCAAATAGATCACAACAAAATGAAAATTTTAGAGTTTCTGTATAAAAAATTTTAAAACAATAATAAATTTATGTACAGAAATATTATTCACGCACTACAAATGAACACCAAATTTTTATTATCCACGTTTGGGAAATTTCACTTGTACTACCCCAAATAGCTTCGAATTTTATAAGAAAGAGATTTCTAATTGATCCTAACATGTTTAAAAGTTTGGATATGCATGCATGAAATATGTTGAAGATGCATATGACCTAATGATAAAATAATATCATGGAGTAGAACAAATTAAATTCTCAAGTTAATGTGCGATGGGATATTTACCAGAGCCAAACAAGCCACTTTTTGCCCATTAACAAAAATCAGACCTAACAATCATAGATCATTGTAAATTTATTGATCAATTAGTGTTGGGTAACGACTATAATTTTTTTAAGAAATTACTTATGGTATGGGCGTGAACACTCAGTTAAAAATCCATCATCGCCATTTTTCCGATGATTGCAAAATCGAATATATAAAAATTAAAAAGAATTTACAATTCCCACAAATTACAGATACTTTTTGGAATTATCTCTCTCAGCAATTTTGCATTTCCATTTTAGATGTTCAAATTTTTTTCCTCAAAACTTGAGTTTTCACTCTCCCTTTTTTCTCGTGAACAAAAAGAAAGGAAAATAGATAACTAAAAATAAAAATTTTAGAGTTTATGTATGCTAAAAATGGAAAACAATATTAAATATAAGTAAAGAAACTTTATTCACGCACTACAAATGAACACCAAAGTTTTATTATCCACTTTTGGAAAATTCCACTAGTACAACCACTAATAGCTTAGAATTTTATAAGAAAGAGCTTTGTAATTGATCCTAATTTGTTTTAAATGTGGATATGCATGCATGAAACATATTGAAGGTACAAATGACCTAATGATCCAAAACTTTTATGGAGAAGAACAAATCAAATTCTCTAGTTAACGCAAAGTGGGATATTTACCCAGGCCAGACAAGCCACTTTTTGCCCATTTACAAAAAAGCTGACCTAACAATCATAGATCAAATTAAAGTTATTGATCGATTAATGATGCATAATGGCTACAATTTTTGTCAAAAATGACTTATGATTTGGGAGACTACACTCAGTTAAAAATACTTTGCCCACCATTTTTCTATTATTGTAAAACCTAATATATAAAAACTAAAAATAGTTTAGAATCCCTAAAAATTACAGATACTTTTTGGAATTGTCTCTCTCTACAATTCTGCATTTCCATTTTAGATGTTCAATTTTTTTTCAAATCCAAACTTGAGTTTTCTCTCTCCCTTTTTTCTCGTAAAAAAATATGATAAGGCAATTAAATCTAAACAAAATGAAGATTTTAGAGTTTATGTATTCAAAAAATTGAAAACAATAATAAATGTTAGTAAATAAAATATATTCACACACTACAAATGAACTCAAAAGTTTGATTATCTACGTTTGGGAAATTCCACTAGTACAACCCCTAACAGCTCTGAATATTATAAGAAAGTGGTTTCTAATTGATCCTAACATGTTTTAAATATGGATATGCATGCTTGAAATATGTTGAAGATGCAAATGACCTAATGATCTTAAAATTTCTAGGAGTAGAACAAATTAAATTTTCAAGTTAACGTGTGGTGGAATATTTAACCTTGCCGAACAAGCCACGTTTTGCCCATTTAAAAAATGCGGATCTAACAATCATAGATCATTGTAAAGTTCTTGATTGATTAATGATGTCTAACGGCTATAATTTTTTTAAGAAATGACTTAAGGTTTGGGAGTCAACACTCAGTTAAAAATCCTTCGCTCCCCTTTTTCGATGATTGCAAAACCTAATATATAAAAACTTAAAATAATTTTCAATCCGTAAAAATTACATATACTTTTTGGAATTATCTCTCTCTCTATTTCTTCATTTCCATTTTAGATTTTCAATTTTTATTCAAATCTAAACTCGATTTTTCACCCTCCCTTTATTCTCGTAAACAAAAAGATAAGGCAAATAGATCGCAACAAAATGAAAAATTTAGACTTTTTTATTTCAAAAAATTGAAAAAAATAATAAATGTATGTAAGGAAAATAGATTCACGCTCTAAAAATGCACACAAATGTTTGATATTATCCATGTTTGATAAATTCCACTAGTACAACCCCTAATAGTTTGGAATTTTATTAGAAAGAGATTTAAAATTGATCCTAACATGTTTTAAATATGGATATGCATGCATGAAACATGTGGAATATGTAAATGACCAAATGGTCCAAAAATTTCATGGTGTAGAACAAAATAATTTCTACAGATAACGTGTGGTGGAATATTTGTCCGATCCCAGAAAACCACTTTTTGTCCATTTACAAAAAGCTGACCAAATAATCCTAGATCATTGTAAAGTTATTTATCGATTAATGATGCGTAATGACTATAATTTTGGCAAAACTGACATATGGTTTGGAAGTCAATACTCAGTTAAAAATTCATCGCAACCCCCCCCCCCCCCTCCCTTTTTCCAATGATTGCAAAAGATAATATATAAAAAATAAATAAAATTTAATATTCCTACAAATTATAGATACTTTTTGGAATTATCTCTCTGCATTTGTGCATTTCCAGTTAATGATGTTAAAAGTTCTTTCAAATTCAAATTTGAGTTTTCAATCTTCCTTTTTTCTCGTAAACAAATAGCTAATGCAAATAGATCACAAGAAAATGAAAATTTTAGAGTTTATGTATGAAAAAATTGAAAAGAATAATAAATGTAAGTAAAAAAAATTTATTCACGACTACGAAAGAACACAAAAGATTTATTATCCACGTTTTGGAAATTCCACTAGTACAACCCCAAATAGGTTGGAATTTTATAAGAAAGAGATTACTAATTGATCATAACATGTTTTAAATATGGATATGCATGCATGAAACATGTTAGACCTAATGGTCCAAAAATTTCATGGAGTAGAACAAATTAAATACTCAAGTTAACGTGCTTTGGGATATTTACCCGAGCCAAAAAGCCAGTTTTTGCCCATTTACAAAAAGCTAACCTAACAATAATAAATCATAGTAATGTTATTGATCGATTAATGTTGGGTAATGGCTATAATTTTTGTAAGAAATGACTTATGGTTTGAGAGTCAACAGCCATTTAAAAATCCCTCGCCGACCATTTTCTGATGATTGCAAAACCTAATATACAAAAACTAAAAAGAATTTACAATCCCCACAAATTACAGATACTTTTTGGAATTATCTCTCTCTAAATTTCTGCATTTCAATTTTAGATGTTCAACTTTTTTTCAAATCCAAACTCATGTTTTCACTCTCCCATTTTTCTCGTGAACAAAAAGATAAGGAAAATAGATCACAATAAAATGAAAATTTTAGAGTTTATGTATGAAAAAAATTGAAAACAATCATAAATGTAAGTAAAAAATATTTATTCACGCACTACAAATAAATACCAAAGTGTTTATTTTCTTCGTTTGGGAAATTCCATTTGTACAAACCTAAATAGATTGGAATTTTATAAGAGAGAGATTTCTAATGGATCCTTACATATTTTATATGTGGATATGCATCCATGAAACATGTTGAAGATGCAAACGACCTAATGTTCCAAAATTTTCAAGGAGTAGAAGAAATTAAATTCTCAAGTTATCCTGTTGTGGGATATTTACCCGAGCCAAAAAAGCTCTTTTTAATTTATTGACCGATTAATGATGCATAATGGCTATATTTTTTTGTAAGAAATGACTTATTGTTTTGGAGTCAACAGTTAAAGAAGTGTCGAAACACAACCCCCCCCCCTCCCTTTTACGTTGACTGCAAAACATAATATATAAAAACTAAAAAGAGTTTACAATCCCTAAAAATTACAGATACTTTTAGGAATTATCACTATCTGCATTTGTACATTTACAGTTTAGATGTTCAATTTTTTTTTAAAACCAAACTTGAGTTTTCACACTCTCTTTTTCTCGTAAACAAATAGATAAGGAAAATAGATCACAACAAAATGAACATTTTAGAGTTTACGAATGAAAAAAAACTGAATAAGTAAATAAAATTTATTCACACACTACAAATGTACACCAATGTTTTGTTATCCACGTTTGGAAAATTACTCTTGTACAACCCTACATATCTTGGAATTTTATTAGATAGAGATTTATAATTGATCCTAACATGTTTTAAATATGAATATGCATGCATGAAACATGTTGAAGATGCAAATGACCTAATAATCCAAAACTTTCTAGGAGTAGAACAAATTAAATTCTCAAGTTAATGTGCGGAGATATTTACCCGAGCCAAACAAGCCACTTTTTTTGCAAATTTACAAAAAATAACCTAACAATCATTAATCATTGTAAACTTCTTGATTGATTAATGATCTGAAATGGCTATAATTTTTGGAATAAATGACTTAAGGTTTGGGAGTCAACACTCAGTTAAAAATGACTCGGCCCCCCTTTTTCAATGAGTGCAAAACCTAATATATAAAAACTAAAAAGAGTTTACAATCCCAAAAAGTTACAAATACTTTTGGAATTATCTCTCTCTCCATTTGTGCATTTCCATTTTAGATGTTAAAATTTTTTTCAAATGCAAACTTGAGTTTTCACTCTCCCTTTTTCTCATAAACAAAAAGGTAAGGAAAATAGATCACAACCAAATGAAAATTTAAATTTTATGTATGAAAAAAGTTACAAACAATAATAAATGTAAGTAAGAAAATATATTCACGCACTACAAATGCACACCAATGTTTTATTGTCCACATTAGGGAAATTTCTCTAGTACAACCCCTAATAGCTTAGAATTTTATTAGGAAGAGATTTCTAATTGGTCCTAATATGTTTTAAATATGGATATGCATGCATGAAACATTTTGAAGATGCAAATGACCGAATGATCCAAAAATTTCATGGAGTAGAACAAATTAAATTCTCAAGTTAACGTGTGGTGGGATAGTTTGTAGAGCCAAACCTGCCACTTTTTGCCCATTTACAAAAAGTTGACCTAACAATCATAGATCATTGTAAAGTTATTGACTAATTAGTGATTGGTAACAGCTTTAATTTGTTTTAGAAATGACTAATGGTTTGGGAATCAACACTCAGTTCAAAATCCCTCACACCCCCCTCCCCCCTTTTCCGATGATTGCAAAACCAAATATATAAAACCTAAAAAAAGTTTACAATCCCCTCAAATGACAGATACTTTTTGGAATTAACTCTCTCTGCATTTGTGCATTTCTATTTTATATGTTCAATTTTTTTTCAAATCCAAAATTGAGTTTTCACTTTCCCTTCTTTCTCGTAAACCAAAAGATAAGGCAAATAGATAACAAAAAAATTAAAATTTTAGATTTTATGTATGCAAAAAATTGAAAACAATCATAAATGTAAGTAAAGAAAATTTATTCACGCACTACTAATGAACACCAATGTTTTTTTATCAGTGTTCGGGTAATTCTACTAGTACAATCCCTAATAGGTTGGAATTTTATAAGAAAGAGATTTCTAATTGATCCTAAAAATGTTTTAAATATGGATATGCATGCATCAAACATTTAGAAGATGAAAATGACCTAATGATCCAAAACTTTAAAGGAGTTGAACAAATTAAATTCACAAGTTAACGTGTGGTTGGATATTTACCCGAGCCAAGCAAGCCACTTTTTGCCCTTTTATAAAAATCCGGCCTAACAATCAAAGGTCATTGTAAAATAATCGATCGATTAATGTTGGGTAAAGGCTATAATTTTTGTTAGAAATGACTTATGGTTTGGGAGTCAACAATTATTTAAAAATCCCTCGTCCCCTTTTCAATTGATTGCAAAACCTAATGTATAATAACTAAAAGGAATTTACAATCCCCACAAATTATAGATACTTTATTGAATTATCTTTCTGCATTTGTGCATTTCCATTCGAGATGTTCAAATTTTTTTCATACAAAAACTTGAGTTTTCACTCTTCCTTTGTTCTCGTAAACTAAAAGATAAGGCAAATAGCTCACAACAAAATGAAAATTTTAGAGTTTATGTATGAAAAAATTGAAACGAATAATAAATGTAAGTAAAGAAAATTTATTCACGCACTACAAATGAACACATAAGTTTTATTATCCTCGTTTGGGAAACTCCACTAGTACAACCCCTAATAACTTAGAATTTTATATGAAAGAGATTTCTAATTGATCCTAACATGTTTTAAATGTGGATATGCATGCATGAAACATGTTGAAGATGCAAATGACGTAATGATCCAAAAATTTCATGAGTAGAAAAAAATTAAATTCTCAAGTTAATGTGCGGTGGAATATTTACCCGAGCCAAACATGACACTTTTTGCCCATTTACAAAAAGCTGACCTAACAATCATAGATCATTGTATAGTTATTGATCGATTAATGATTGACCTAATATATAAAAACTAAATAGAATTTAAAATCCTTACAAATTACAGATACTTTTTTTTTATTATCTCTCCCTGCATTTGTGTATTTTCCATTTTAGATGTTCAATTTTTTTTAAATCCAAACTTGAGTTTTCACTGTCCCTTTTTCTCGTAAGCAAAAGATAAGGGAAATAAATCACAACAACATGAAAAATTTAGAGGTTAAGTATGCAAAAAAAATTGAAAACAATAATAAATGTAAGTGAAGAAAATATTATCACACACTACAAATACACACCAATTTTTTTTATCCACGTTTGGGAAATTCCACTTGTACAACCCTTAATAGCTTGGAATTTTAAGAGAAACAGATTTCTAATTGATCCTAACAAGTTTTAAATATGGATATGCATGCATGATACATGTTGAAGAAGCAAATAACCTAATAATCCAATAATTTCATGGAGTAGAACGAATTAAATTCTCAAGTTAACGTGCAGTGGCATATTTACTGGAGCCAAACAAACCACTTTTTTCCAATTTAAAAAAAGCTGACCTAACATTCAAATATTAATGTAAAGTTATTGATCAATTAAAGAAGCGTAACGGCTATAATTTTTGTAAGAAATGACTTATGGTTTGGGACTCAACACAAAATTAAAAATCCCTCGCCTCCCCTTTTCGATGATTGCAAGACCTAATATATAAAAAATGAAAAGAATTTACAATCCCCACAGATTACAGATACTTTTTGGAATTATCTCTCTCTGCATTTGTGCATTTCCATTTTAGATGTTCAATTTTTTTTCAAATCCAAACTTGAGTTTTCACTCTCCCTTTTTTCTCGTACACAAAAAGATAAGCAAATAGATCACATCAAAATGAAATTTTTTAGATTTTATGTATGAAAAAAATTGCAAACAATAATAAATGTAAGTAAAGAAAAAATATTCATGCACTTCAAATGCACACCAATGTTTTACTAGCCACGTTAGGGAAATCCACTAGTACAACCCCTAATAGCTTGAAATTTTATTAGAATGAAATTTCTAATTGATCCTTACATGTTTTAATTATGGATATGCATGCATGAAACAAGTTGAAGATGCAAATGACCTAATCATCCAAAATTTTCAAGTAGACAAATTAAATTCTATTGTTAATGTAAGGTGGGATATTTACTAGAGCCAAACAAGCCACTTTTTGCACATTTACAAAAAACTGACCTAACAATCATAGATTATTGTAAAGTTATTAATCGATTAATGATGCGTAACAGCTATAATTTTTGTAAGAAATGACTTATGGTTTGGGAGTCAATACTTAGATAAAAATCCCTCGGCCCCCGTTTTTCGATGATTTTAAAACGTAATATCTTATAAGTAAAAAGAGTTTACAATCCCCGCAAATTACAGATACTTGTTGGAATTATCTCTTCCTACATTTGTGAATTTCCATTTTAGACATTCAAGTTTTTTCAAATCCAAACTTGAGTTTTCACTCTCCCTTTTTCTCGTAAACAAAAAGATAAGGCAAATAGATCACAAGAAAATGAAAATTTTAGAGTTTATGTATGCAAAAAATTTCAAACAATAATAAATGTTCATAAAGTAAATATATTCACGCACTACAAATGCACACCACAGTTTTATTATCCTCGTTTGGGAAATTCCACTTGTACAAACCCTAATAGCTTTGAATTTTACTAGAAAGACATTTCTAATTGATCCTAACATGCTTTAAAAATGACTATGCATGCATGAAATAAGTTGAAGAAGCAAATGTCCTAATCATCCAAAATTTTCAAGGAGAAGAACAAATTAAATTCTATAGTTAACATACGGTGGGATATTTACCCGAGCCAAACAAGCCACTTTTTGCCCATTTACAAAAAGCTGACCTAACAATCATAGATTATTGTAAAGTTATTAATTGATTAATGATGGGTAACGGCTATAATTTTTGTAAGAAATGACTTATGGTTTGGGAGTCAATCCTTAGATAAAAATCCCTCGCCCCTTTTTCCAATGATTGCAAAACCTAATATATTATAACTAAAAAGAGTTTACGATCCCCACAAATTACATATACTTTTTGGAATTATATCTCTCTCCATTAGTGCATTTCTATTTTAGATGTTCAATTTTTTTTCAAATCCAAACTTGAGTTTTCACTCTCCCTTTTTTTCTTGTAAACAAAAAGATAAGGCAAATAGATCACAAAAAAAATGAAAATTTTAGAGTTTATGTATGAAAAGTTTGAAAAGAATAATAAATGTAAGTAAAGAAAATTTATTTAGGCACTACAAATGAACATTTAAGTTTTATTATCAATGTTGTGGAAAATCCACTAGTACAACGCCTAATAGATTGTAATTTTATAAGAAAGAGATTTCTAATTGATCCTCACATGTTTTAAATGTGGATATGCATGACTGAAACATTTTGAAGATGCAAATGACGTAATGTTCCAAAAATTTCAAGGTGTAGAAAAAATTAAATTCTCAAGTTAACGTGCGGTGGGATATTTATCTGAGCCAAACAAGTCACTTTTTGCCAATTTACAAAATACTCAGCTAACAATCACATATTATTGTAAAGATGTCAATCGATTAATGATGAGTAATCACTATAATTTTTGTAAGAAATGACTTATGGTTTGGAAGTCAACACTTAGTTTAAAATCCCTCCCACTAACCCCCCCCCCCCCCCCCCCCCCCCCCCCCCCCCTTTTCCTATGATTGAAAAATCAAATATATAAAAACTAAAAAGAATTTTCAATCCCCACAAATTACAGATACTTAATGGAATTATCTCTCCCTACATTTGTGCATTTCCATTTTAGATGTTCAATTTTTTTCAAATCCAAACTTGTGCTTTCACTCTGCCTTTGTTCTCGCAAACAAAAGATAAGGCAAATAGATCACGACAAAATGAAAATTTTAGAGTTTATGTATGCAAAAAATTACAAAAAATAATAAATATAAGTAAATAAAATATATACATGCACTACAAATGCACACTTATGTATTATTATCCACGTTTCGTGAATTCCACTAGTACAACCCTAATAGCTTTGAATTTTATTAGAAAGAGATTTATAATTGATTCTAACAAGTTTTAAATACGGATATGCATGCATGAAACATGTTGAAGATGCCAATGACCTAATGATCCAAAAATTTCATGGAGTAGAACAAATTAAATTCTATACTTAACGTGCGTTGGGATATTTACCCGAGCCAAACAAGCCACTTTTGCCCATTTACAAAAAGTTGACCTAACAATCATACATTATTGTAAAGTTATTGATCGATTAACGATGCGTAATGCCTATAATTTTTGTAAGAAATGACTTATGGTTTGGGAGTCTATGCTGAGTTTAAAATCCCTCACCCCCCAATTTTTGGTGATTGCAAAACCTAATATAATAACTCGAAAGAATTTACAATCCCTACAAATTACAAATACTTTTTCGAATTATCTCTCTCTCCATTTGTGTATTTCCATTTTAGATGTTATATTTTTTTTCAAATCCAAACTTGAGTTTTCACTCTACCATTTTTTTTCTTAAACAAAAAGACAAGGCAAATGATCATAAAAAATGGAAATTTTAGAGTTTATGAATGCAAAATATTGAAAAAAAATAATAAATGTAAGAAAAGAAAATATATTCATGCACTACAAATGCGCACCAATGTTTTATTATCCATGTTTGGGAAATTCCACCTATACAACCCCTAATAGATTGGAATTTTATAAGAAAGAGATTTCTAATTGATCCTAACATGTTTTGAATGTGGATATGCATGGATGAAACATGGTCAAGATGCAAATGACAAAATTATCCAAAAATTTCAAGTAGTTCAAATTAAAATTCTAAGTTAACATGCGATGGGATATTTACCTGAGCAAATGAAGATGCAAA
Source organism: Aristolochia californica (assembly GCF_029961685.1). Taxonomy (NCBI): domain Eukaryota; kingdom Viridiplantae; phylum Streptophyta; class Magnoliopsida; order Piperales; family Aristolochiaceae; genus Aristolochia; species Aristolochia californica. The sequence continues at coordinate 19,855,425 of NW_027181771.1, forward strand.
AGACATAATGATCCAAAATTTCAAGGAGTAGAACAAATTAAATTCTCAAGTTAATGTGTGGTGGGATATTTACCTGAGGAAAAAAAGCCACTTTTTGCCCATTTATAAAAAGCTGACCTAACTATCATAGATTATTGTGAACTTATTGATCGAATAATGATGCGTAACGGCTATAATTTTGTAAGAAATGACTTATGGTTTGGGAGTCAAGACTTAGTTAAAAATCCCTCGCACCCCCCCCCCCCCCCCCCCCCCCCTCTCCCCCTCCCCCCTTTTCCGATGATTGCAAAACCTTATATAAAAACTAAAAAGAATTTAAAATCCCCACAAATTACAGATACTTTTTGGAATTATCTTTCTCTGCATTTGTGCTTTTCTATTTTAGATGTTAATTTTTTTTTTAAATCCATACTGTATTTTTCACTCTTCCTTTTTTCTCGTAAACAAAAAGATAAGGCAAACAAATCACAAAAAATGAAAATATTAGATTTTATGTATGCATAAAATTTAAAACAATAATAAATGTAAGTAAAGAAAATTTATTCATGCACTAAAAATGTACACCAACATTTTATTATTCACATTTGGGAAATTCCACATGTACAACCCTTAATTGCTTGAAATTTTATTAGAAAGTGATTTCTAATTGATCCTAACATGTTTTAAATCTGGATATGCATGCATGAAACATGTTGAAGATACAAATGACCTAATGATCCAAAATTTCTAGAAGTAGAAAAAATTAAATTACAAAGTTAACGTGTGGTGGGATATTTACCCGAGCCAAAAGAGCCACTTAGTTAAAAATCACTACCCACACCCCCCCCCCCCCCCCCCCCCCCCCCCCCCTCTTTTTTCTGATGATTGCAATAACTAATCTATAAGAAATAAAAATAATTTAAATCCCTAAAAATTACAGATTCTTCTGGGAATTATCTCTCTCTATATTTGTGCATTTCCATTTAAGATGTTCAAATTTTTTTCAAATCCAAACTTGAATTTTCACACTCCTTTTTTTCTCGTAAACAAAAAAATCACGCAAATAGATCACAACAAAATGAAAATTTCAGAGTTTATCTATGTAAAAATTGAAAAGAATAATAAATGTAAGTAAAGAAAATTTATTCACTCACTACAAATGAATACAAATGTTTTATTATCCAGGTTTGGGAAATTCCATTATTACACACCTAAATAGATTGGAATTTTATAAGAAAAGAGATTTCTAATTGATCCTAACATGTTTTACATGTGGAAATGCATGCATGAAACATGTTGAAGATTCAAATGACCTAATGATCCAAAAATTTCAAGGATTAGAACAAATTAAATTCTCAAGTTAACGTGTTGTAGTATATTTACCCGAGCCAAACAAGCCACATTTTGCCCATTTATAAAAAAACATGACCTAACAATCATAGATTATTGTAAAGTTATTGATCGATTAATGATGTGCAACGGCTAAAATTTATTTAAGAAATGACTAATGGTTTGGGAGTCAACACTAAGTCAAATATTTTATAGAATTATCTCTCCCTGCATTTGTGCATTTCCATTTTAGATGTTCAATTATTTTCAAATCCAAACTTGAGTTTTCACTCTCCTTTTTTTCTTTTAAACAAAGAGATAACGCAAACATATTTCAACAATATGAAAATTTAAAAGTTTATGTAAGCAAAAAATTGCAAACAATAATAAATGCAAGTAAAGAAACTATATTCATGCACTACAAATGCACATCAATGTTTTATTATCCACATTTGAAAAATTCCACTAGTACAACCCCTAATAGCTTGGAATTTTATTAGAAAGAGATTTCTAATTGATCCTAACATGTTTTAAATATAGATATGCATGCATGAAACATGTTGAAGATGCAAGTGATCCAAAAATTTCAGGAGTAGAACAAATTAAACTCTCAAGTTAACGTGCGGTGGGATATTCACCCAAGGCAAACAAGCCACTTTTTGCCCATTTACAAAAAGCAGACCTAACAATCATAGATTGTTGTAAAGTTATTGATCGATTAATGATGCGTAACGGCTAAAGTTTTTGTTAGAATTGACTAATTGTTTGGGAGTCAACACTTAGTTAAATATCCCTATCCCACCCCCTTTTTTATGATTGCAAAACCTATTATATAATAACTAAAAAGATTTCACAATCCCCAAAAATTACATATACTTTTTAGAATTATCTCTCTCTGCATTTGTGCATTTCCATTTTAGATGTTCAATTTTTTTTTCAAATCCAAACTTGAGTTTTCACCCTCCCTTTTTTTCTCGTAAACAAAAAGATAAGGCAAATAGATCACAAAAAAATGAAAATTTTAGAGTTTGTGTGTGCAAAAAATTTCAAACAATAATAAATGTAAGTAAAGAAAATATATTCATGCACTACAAATGCACACCAATGTTTTATTATCCACATTAGGGAAATTCCTTATGTACAACCCCTAATAGCTTGGAATTTTATTAGAAAGAGATATCTAATTCATCCTAACATGTTTTAAATATGGATATGCATGCATGAAACATGTGAAAGATGCAAATGTCCTAATGATCCAAAAATTTCGTGGAATAGAACAAATAAAATTCTCAAGTTAACTAGCGATGGGATATTTACCAAAGCCAAACAAGCCACTTTTTGCACATTTACAAAAAGCTGACTTGAAAATCATAGATTATTGGAAAGTTATTGATCGATTAACGATGCGTAATGTCTACAATGTTTGTAAGATATGACTTATGGTTTGGGAGTCAACATTTAGTTAAAAATCCCTCGACCTCCCTTTTATGATGATTGCAAAACCTAATATATAAAAAATAAAAAGAATTTACAATCCCCACAAATTACATATGCTTTTTGGAATTATCTCTCTATATTTGTGCATTTTCATTTAGCTGTTCAAAGTTTTTCAAATCCAAACTTAAGTTTTCACTCTCCCTTTTTCTCGTAAACCAAAAGAAAAGGCAAATAGATCACAACAAATAAAAATTTTAGAGTTTATGTATGCAAAAATTTTAAAAAAATAATCAATGGAAGTAAAGAAAATATATTCACGTACTACAAATGCACACCAAGGTTTTATTATCCTCATTTGGGAAATTCGGCTTGTACAACCCGATTTCTAATTGATCCTAACATGTTTTAAATATGGATATGCCTGCATGAAGCTAGTTGAAGATGCAAATGACCTAATCTTCCAAAAATTTCAAGGAGTAGAACAAAATAAATTCTCTAGTTAACGTACGGTGGGATATTTACCCGAGCCAAACAAGCCACTTTTTGCCCATTTAGAAAGAGTTGACTTAATAATCATAGATTATTGTAAAGTTAATGATCGATTAATGATGTGTAACGGATATAAGTTTTGTAAGAAATGACTTATGGTTTAGGTGTCAATACTTAGATAAAAATCCCTCGCCCCCCGTTTTCTGATGATTGCAAAATCAAATATATTACAACTAAAAAGAGTTTAAAATCCCCATAAATTACAAAAAAAAATTTGGAATTATCTCTCTCTGCATTAGTGTATTTCCATTTTAGATTTTCAATTTTTTTTCAAATCCAAAATTGAGTTTTCACTCTCCCTTTTTTCTCCTAAACAAAAAGAAAAGGCAAAAAGATCACAAAAAATGAAACTTTTAGAGTTTATGTATGAAAAAATAGAAAAGAATAATGAATGTAATTTAAGAAAAGGTGTTCACGCACTACAAATAAACACTTAAATTTTATTATCCACGTTTTGGGAACTACACTAGTACAACCCCTAATTGCTTGTAATTTTATAAGAAAGAGATTTCTAATTGATCCTAACATGTTTTAATTGTGGATATGCATGTATAAAACATTTTGAAGATGCAAATGAAATAATGATCCAAAAATATCAAGGAGTAGAAAAACTTAAACTCTCAAGTTAACGTGCGGTGGGATATTTACCCGGGCCAAACAAGCCACTTTTTGCCAATTTACAAAATGTTGATCTAACAATCATAGATTATTGTAAAGTTTTTTTTCGATTAATGATGTGTAACGGCTATAAGTTTTTTAAGAAATGACTTATGGTTTGGGAGTCAACTCTTAGTAAAAAATCCCACACCCCCTCACCCCTTTTGTTCCGATGATTGCAAAACCTAATATATAAAAACTAAAAAGAATTTAAAATCCCCAATTAATACATATTCTTTTTGGAATTATCTCTCCTTGCATTTGTACATTTTCCATTTTAGATGTTCAACTTTTTTTCGAATCCAAACTTAAGTTTTCACTCTCCCTCTTTTCTGGTAAACAAAAAGATAAGGCATATAGATGACAAAACAATGAAAATTTAAGAGTTTAAGTATGCAAAAAATTTCAAACAATAATAAATGTATGTAAAGAAAATATATTCATGCAATACAAATGCACGCCAATGTATTATTATCCATGTTTGGGAAATTCTACTAGTACAACCCTTAATAGCTTTGAATTTTATTAGAAAGAGATTTATAATTGATCATAACATGTTTAAAATATGGATATGCATGCATGAAACATGGTGAAGACGCCAATGACCTAATGATCCAAAAATTTCATGGAGTAGAACAAATTAAATTCTCAAGTTAACGTGCGGTGGAATATTTACCCAAGCCAAACAAGCCACTTTTTGCCCATTTACAAAATGCTGACCTAACCAACATAGATTATTGCAAAGTTATTGATCAATTAATGATGTGTAACGGCTATATTTTTTGTAAGAAATGACTTATGGTTTGGGAGTCAATACTGAGTTAAAAATCCTTCACCGCCCAATTTCCAATGATTGCAAAACCTAATATATATAACTAAAAAGAATTTAAAATCACCACAAATGATAGATACTTTTTGGAATTATCTCTCTCTCCATTTGTTCATTTCCATTTTAGATGTTTAATTTTTTTAAAATCCAAACTTGAGTTTTCACTCTTCCTTTTTTCTCGTAAGCAAAAAGATATACCAATTAGACCATAAAAAATGAAGATTTTAGAGTTTCTGTATGCAAAAACTTGAAAACAATAATAAATGTAAGAAAAAAAATATTTTCACGCACTAAAAATGCCCTCCAATATTTTATTATCCATGTTTGGGAAATTCCACTAGTACATCCCCTAATAGATTGGAATTTTATAAGAAAGAGATTTCTAATTGATCTTAACACCTTTTGAATGTGGATATGTATGGATGAAACTTGGTCAAGATGCAAATGACCAAATTATCCATATATTTCATGGTGTAGTACAAATTAAAATTTTAAGTTAACATGTGGTGGGATATTTACATGAACAAAACAAGCCACTTTTTGCCCATTTACAAAAAGCTGACCTAACAATCATAGCTTATTATAAAGTTATTAATCGATTAATGATGCATAAGGGCTATAATTTTTTTAAGAAATGTCTTATGGTTTGGGTGTCAAAAATTAGTTAAAAAACCCTCACTTTTTCGATGATTGCAAAACCTTCTATTTAAAATCAAAAAAGAATTTACAATCCCCACAAATTACATATACTTTTTGGAATTATACCTCTCTGCACTTGTGCATTTCACTCTTCCTTTTTTTCTCGTAAACAAAAATATAAGGCAAACAGATCACAACAAAATGAAAAATTTTAGATTTTATGTATGCCAAAAATTGAAAACAATAATAAATGTTAGTACAAAAAATTTATTCACGCACTACAAATGCACTCCAATGTTTTATTACCCACGTTTAGGAAATTCCACTAATACAATCCCTAATAGCTTGGAATTTTATTAGAAAGAGATTTCTAATTGATACTAACATGTTTTAAATATGAATATGCAAGTATGAAACATGTTGAAGATGCGAATGACCTAATGATCCAAATATTTCAAGGAGTAGAACAAATTAAATTCTCAAGTTAACGTGCGATGGGATATTTACCCGAGCCAAAAGAGCCACTTTGTAAAACATAAGTTCCACTCCCCCCCCCCCCCCCACCCCACTTTTTCGATGATTGAAAAACCTAATATATAATAAATAAAAAGAATTAAAAATCTCAAATTATTACAGGAATTATATCTCTCTGCATTGGTGCATTTCCATTTTAAGTGTTCAAATTTTTTTCAAATCCAAACTTGAGTTGTCACTCTCCTTTTTTTTCTCATAAACAAAAAGATCAGGAAAATAGATGACAACAAAACGAAAATTTTAGAAATATTGTATGAAAAAAATGAAAAAAAAATAAATGTAAGTAAAGAAAATTTATTCACTCACTAAAAATGAACACAAAAGTTTTATTATCCACGTTTGTGAAATTCTACCATTACACCCCCAAATAAATTGGAATTTTATAAGAAAGAGATTTCTAATTGATCCTAACATGTTTTATATGTGGAAATGCATGCATGAAACCTGTTGAAGATTCAATTTGCCTAATGATCCAAAATTTTCTAGGATTAGAACAAATTAAATTCTCAAGTTAACGTGTTGTCGGATATTTACCCGAGCCAAACAAACCACATTTTACCCATTTACAAAAAAAACATGACCTAAGAATCATAGATTATTGTAAAGTTATTGATTGATTAATGTTGTGTAACAGCTATAATTTTTTTAAGAAACGACTTATGGTTTGGGAGTCAACACTTAGTCAAAAATCCCTTCGACCCCGCCCCCCTCAGCCCTTTTCCGATGATTGAAAAACCAAATATATATAAACTAAAAAGAATTTATAATCCCCAAAAATTACATATAGTTTTGTGAATTATCTCTCTCTACATTTGTACATTTCCATTTTAGATGTTCAATTTTTTTTTCAAATACTAACTTGAGTTTTCACTCTCACATTTTTCTTGTAAACAAAAAGATGAGGCAAATAGATAATAACAAAATGAAAATTTTAAAGTTTATACATGCAAAAAATTACAAACAATAATAAATGTAAGTAAAGAAAATATATTCATGCACTACAAAGGCACACCAATGTTTTATTATCCATGTTTGGAAAATTCCACTAGTGCAATCCCTAATAGCTTGGAATTTTATTAGAAAAAGATTTCTAATTGATCCTAACAAGTTTTAAATATGGATATGCATGCATGAACAAGTTAATGTGCGGTGGGATATTTACCCAAGCCAAACAAGCCAGTTTTTGCCCATTTACAAAAAGCTGACCTAACAATCATAGATTTAGATTATTGTAACGTTATTGATCGATTAATGATGCGTAACGGCTATAATTTTTGTAAGAAATGACAAATGGTTTGGGAGTCAATACTTAGTTACAAATCCCACGACACCCCCCCTCCCCCCCTCTTTTTTCGATGATTGCAAAACCTAATATATAACAACTAAAAAGAATTTACAATCCCCACAAATTACAGATACTGTTGTGAATTATCTCTCTCTGCATTTGTGCCTTTCCATTTTAGATGTTCAATTTTTTTTTTTCAAATCCAATCTAGTGTTTTCATTCTTCCTTTTTTCTCCTAAACAAAAAGATAAGGCAAAAAGATCACAACAACATAAAAATTTTAGAGTTTATGTATGCAAAAAAATTGAAAAATTAATAAATGTAAATAAAAATAATTTAATCACACACTACAAATGCACACCAATGTTTTATTATCCACGTTTGGGAAATTCTACTAGTACAACCCCTGGAATTTAATAGAAAGAGATGTCTAATTGATCCTAACATGTTTTAAACATTATGATATGCACGCATGAAACATGTTTTAAAAACCAAATAATCTCATATCCAAAAATTTCATGGAGTAGAACAAATTAAATTCTCAAGTTAAACGTATGGTGGAATATTTATTGGAGCCAAACAGGCCACTATTTTCCCCATTTACAAAAAGCTGACCTAACAATCATAGATTATTGCAAAGTTATTGATTAGTTAAAGAAGCGTAATGGCTATAATTTTTATAAGAAATGACTTAATCAAAAATCCCTCGCCACCCCTTTTCTGATGATTGGAAGACCTAATATATAAAAACTACAAAGAATTTACAATCCCCACAAATTACAGATACTTTTTGGAATTATCTCTCTCTACAATTGTGCATTTCCATTTTAGATGTTCAATATTTTTTCAAATCAAAAACTTTAGTTTTCACTCTCCCTTTTTTCTCGTAAAAAAAAAAGATAAGGCAAATAGAACACAACAAAATAAAAAAATTTAGAGTTTATGTATGCAAAAATTTTAAACAATAATAAATGTAAGTAAAGAAAAAATATTCACCGGCACTAAAAATGCACAACATGTTTTATTATTCACGTTAGGGAAATTCCACTAGTACAACCCCTAATAGCTTGGAATTTTATTAGAAAAAAGATTTCTAATTGATCCTAACATGTTTTAAATATGGATATGCATGCATGAAACATGTTGAAGATGCAAATGACCTAATGATCCAAAACATTTCATGGAGTAGAACAAATTAAATTCTCAAGTTAACTTGTTGTGGGATATTTACCAAAGCCAAACACGCCACTTTTTGCTTATTTAAAAAAAGTTGACTTAACAATCATAGATTATTTTAAAGTTAATGATGCATAACGGCTACAATTTTCATAAGAAATGACTTATGGTTTTGGAGTCAACATTAAGATAAAAATCCGATGCCCCTCTCCCTTATATATAAAAACTAAAAAGAATTTACAATCCCCACAAATGACAAAAAGATTTTGGAATTATCTCTCTCTCCATTTGTGCATTCTATTTTAGATGTTCAAGTTTTTTCAAATCCAAACTTGAGTTTTAACTCTCTCTTTTTCTCGTAAACAAAAAGAAAATGCAAATAGATCAAAAGAAAATGAAAATTTTAGAGTTTAAGTTTGAAAAAATTTTGAAACAATAATCAATGTAAAGAAAATATATTCATGCACTACAAATGCACACCATAGTTTTATTATCCACGTTCGGGAAATTCCACTAGTACAACCCCTAATAGGTTGGAATTTTATTAAAATGAGATTTCTAATTGATCCTAACATGTTTTAAATATGGATATGCATGCATGAAACAAGTTGAAGATGCAAATGACCTAATCATCTAAAACTATCATAGATTATTGTAAAGTTATTGATCGATTAATGATGCGTAACAACTATAATTTTTTTAAGAAAATCCCTTGCCCCTAGTTTTCCCATGATTGAAAAACCTAATATTATATAAGTAAAAAGATTTTACAATCCCCACAAATTACATATACTTTTTGGAATTATCTCTCTCTGCATTTCCGTTTTAGATGTACAATTTTTTTTCAAATCCAAATTTGAGTTTTCACTCGCCCTTTTTTCTCGTAAACAAAATGATAATGCAAAAAGATCACAACGAAATGAAAATTTTAGAGATTATGTATGAAAAAATCGAAAAGAAAAATAATTGTAAGTAAAGAAAATTTGTTAACACACTACAAATAAACACTTAAGTTTTGTTATCCACATTTTGGAAAGTCCACTTGTACAACCCCTAATACCTTGTAATTTTATAAGAAAGAGATTTCTAGTTTATCCTAACATGGTTTAAATGTGGATATGCATGCATGAAACATGTTGAAGATGTAAATGACGTAATGATCCAAAAATTTCAAGGAATAGAAAAAATAAAATTCTCAAGTTAACATGCGGTGGGATATTTACCTGAGCCAAACAAGCCACTTTTTGCCAATTTACAAAAAGCTGACCTAACAATCATAGATTATTTTAAAGTTGTTGATCAATTAATGATGCGTAACGGCTATAATTTTTGTAAGAAATGACTTATGGTTTGGGAGTCAACACTTAGTTAAAAATCCCTCGCCCCCCTCCCCTCCCCTCCCCTTTTTTCAATGATTGCAAAACCTAATATATAAAAACTAAAAAGAATTTACAATCCACACATATAAAAAATACTTTTTTTAAATATCTCTCCCTGCATTTGTGTATTTTCCATTTTAGATATTCAACTTTTTTTCAAATCCAAACTTGAGTTTTCACTCTCCCTTTTTCTCGTAAAAAAAAAAAAAAAGATAAGGCAAATAGATCACAACAAAATGAAAATTTTAGAGTTTATGTATGCTAAAATTGCCAACAATAATAAATGTAAGTAAAGAAAATATATTCATGCACTACAAATGCACACCAATGTTTTATTATCCACGTTTGGGAAATTCCACTAGTACAACCCCTAATAGATTGGAATTTTATAAGAAAGAGATTTCTAATTGATCCTAACATGTTTTGAATGTGGATATGCATGGATGAAACATGGTCAAGAGGCAAATGAGCAAATAATCCAAAAATTTCATGGAGTAGTACAAATTAAAATCTCAAGTTAACGTGCGGTGGGATATTTACCTATGCCAAAAGAGCCACTAGTACATCCCCTAATAGATTGGAATTTTATAAGAAAGAGATTTCTAATTGATCTTAACACCTTTTGAATGTGGATATGTATGGATGAAACTTGGTCAAGATGCAAATGACCAAATTATCCATATATTTCATGGTGTAGTACAAATTAAAATTTTAAGTTAACATGTGGTGGGATATTTACATGAACAAAACAAGCCACTTTTTGCCCATTTACAAAAAGCTGACCTAACAATCATAGCTTATTATAAAGTTATTAATCGATTAATGATGCATAAGGGCTATAATTTTTTTAAGAAATGTCTTATGGTTTGGGTGTCAAAAATTAGTTAAAAAACCCTCACTTTTTCGATGATTGCAAAACCTTCTATTTAAAATCAAAAAAGAATTTACAATCCCCACAAATTACATATACTTTTTGGAATTATACCTCTCTGCACTTGTGCATTTCACTCTTCCTTTTTTTCTCGTAAACAAAAATATAAGGCAAACAGATCACAACAAAATGAAAAATTTTAGATTTTATGTATGCCAAAAATTGAAAACAATAATAAATGTTAGTACAAAAAATTTATTCACGCACTACAAATGCACTCCAATGTTTTATTACCCACGTTTAGGAAATTCCACTAATACAATCCCTAATAGCTTGGAATTTTATTAGAAAGAGATTTCTAATTGATACTAACATGTTTTAAATATGAATATGCAAGTATGAAACATGTTGAAGATGCGAATGACCTAATGATCCAAATATTTCAAGGAGTAGAACAAATTAAATTCTCAAGTTAACGTGCGATGGGATATTTACCCGAGCCAAAAGAGCCACTTTGTAAAACATAAGTTCCACTCCCCCCCCCCCCCCACCCCACTTTTTCGATGATTGAAAAACCTAATATATAATAAATAAAAAGAATTAAAAATCTCAAATTATTACAGGAATTATATCTCTCTGCATTGGTGCATTTCCATTTTAAGTGTTCAAATTTTTTTCAAATCCAAACTTGAGTTGTCACTCTCCTTTTTTTTCTCATAAACAAAAAGATCAGGAAAATAGATGACAACAAAACGAAAATTTTAGAAATATTGTATGAAAAAAATGAAAAAAAAATAAATGTAAGTAAAGAAAATTTATTCACTCACTAAAAATGAACACAAAAGTTTTATTATCCACGTTTGTGAAATTCTACCATTACACCCCCAAATAAATTGGAATTTTATAAGAAAGAGATTTCTAATTGATCCTAACATGTTTTATATGTGGAAATGCATGCATGAAACCTGTTGAAGATTCAATTTGCCTAATGATCCAAAATTTTCTAGGATTAGAACAAATTAAATTCTCAAGTTAACGTGTTGTCGGATATTTACCCGAGCCAAACAAACCACATTTTACCCATTTACAAAAAAAACATGACCTAAGAATCATAGATTATTGTAAAGTTATTGATTGATTAATGTTGTGTAACAGCTATAATTTTTTTAAGAAACGACTTATGGTTTGGGAGTCAACACTTAGTCAAAAATCCCTTCGACCCCGCCCCCCTCAGCCCTTTTCCGATGATTGAAAAACCAAATATATATAAACTAAAAAGAATTTATAATCCCCAAAAATTACATATAGTTTTGTGAATTATCTCTCTCTACATTTGTACATTTCCATTTTAGATGTTCAATTTTTTTTTCAAATACTAACTTGAGTTTTCACTCTCACATTTTTCTTGTAAACAAAAAGATGAGGCAAATAGATAATAACAAAATGAAAATTTTAAAGTTTATACATGCAAAAAATTACAAACAATAATAAATGTAAGTAAAGAAAATATATTCATGCACTACAAAGGCACACCAATGTTTTATTATCCATGTTTGGAAAATTCCACTAGTGCAATCCCTAATAGCTTGGAATTTTATTAGAAAAAGATTTCTAATTGATCCTAACAAGTTTTAAATATGGATATGCATGCATGAACAAGTTAATGTGCGGTGGGATATTTACCCAAGCCAAACAAGCCAGTTTTTGCCCATTTACAAAAAGCTGACCTAACAATCATAGATTTAGATTATTGTAACGTTATTGATCGATTAATGATGCGTAACGGCTATAATTTTTGTAAGAAATGACAAATGGTTTGGGAGTCAATACTTAGTTACAAATCCCACGACACCCCCCCTCCCCCCCTCTTTTTTCGATGATTGCAAAACCTAATATATAACAACTAAAAAGAATTTACAATCCCCACAAATTACAGATACTGTTGTGAATTATCTCTCTCTGCATTTGTGCCTTTCCATTTTAGATGTTCAATTTTTTTTTTTCAAATCCAATCTAGTGTTTTCATTCTTCCTTTTTTCTCCTAAACAAAAAGATAAGGCAAAAAGATCACAACAACATAAAAATTTTAGAGTTTATGTATGCAAAAAAATTGAAAAATTAATAAATGTAAATAAAAATAATTTAATCACACACTACAAATGCACACCAATGTTTTATTATCCACGTTTGGGAAATTCTACTAGTACAACCCCTAATATCTTGGAATTTTAATAGAAAGAGATTTCTAATTGATCCTAACATGTTTTAAATTATGATATGCACGCATGAAACATGTTTAAAAACCAAATAATCTCATATCCAAAAATTTCATGGAGTAGAACAAATTAAATTCTCAAGTTAACGTATGGTGGAATATTTATTGGAGCCAAACAGGCCACTATTTTCCCATTTACAAAAAGCTGACCTAACAATCATAGATTATTGCAAAGTTATTGATTAGTTAAAGAAGCGTAATGGCTATAATTTTTATAAGAAATGACTTAATCAAAAATCCCTCGCCACCCCTTTTCTGATGATTGGAAGACCTAATATATAAAAACTACAAAGAATTTACAATCCCCACAAATTACAGATACTTTTTGGAATTATCTCTCTCTACAATTGTGCATTTCCATTTTAGATGTTCAATATTTTTTCAAATCAAAACTTTAGTTTTCACTCTCCCTTTTTTCTCGTAAAAAAAAAAGATAAGGCAAATAGAACACAACAAAATAAAAAATTTAGAGTTTATGTATGCAAAAATTTTAAACAATAATAAATGTAAGTAAAGAAAAAATATTCACGCACTAAAAATGCACAACAATGTTTTATTATTCACGTTAGGGAAATTCCACTAGTACAACCCCTAATAGCTTGGAATTTTATTAGAAAAAAGATTTCTAATTGATCCTAACATGTTTTAAATATGGATATGCATGCATGAAACATGTTGAAGATGCAAATGACCTAATGATCCAAAACATTTCATGGAGTAGAACAAATTAAATTCTCAAGTTAACTTGTTGTGGGATATTTACCAAAGCCAAACACGCCACTTTTTGCTTATTTAAAAAAAGTTGACTTAACAATCATAGATTATTTTAAAGTTAATGATGCATAACGGCTACAATTTTCATAAGAAATGACTTATGGTTTTGGAGTCAACATTAAGATAAAAATCCGATGCCCCTCTCCCTTATATATAAAAACTAAAAAGAATTTACAATCCCCACAAATGACAAAAAGATTTTGGAATTATCTCTCTCTCCATTTGTGCATTCTATTTTAGATGTTCAAGTTTTTTCAAATCCAAACTTGAGTTTTAACTCTCTCTTTTTCTCGTAAACAAAAAGAAAATGCAAATAGATCAAAAGAAAATGAAAATTTTAGAGTTTAAGTTTGAAAAAATTTTGAAACAATAATCAATGTAAAGAAAATATATTCATGCACTACAAATGCACACCATAGTTTTATTATCCACGTTCGGGAAATTCCACTAGTACAACCCCTAATAGGTTGGAATTTTATTAAAATGAGATTTCTAATTGATCCTAACATGTTTTAAATATGGATATGCATGCATGAAACAAGTTGAAGATGCAAATGACCTAATCATCTAAAACTATCATAGATTATTGTAAAGTTATTGATCGATTAATGATGCGTAACAACTATAATTTTTTTAAGAAAATCCCTTGCCCCTAGTTTTCCCATGATTGAAAAACCTAATATTATATAAGTAAAAAGATTTTACAATCCCCACAAATTACATATACTTTTTGGAATTATCTCTCTCTGCATTTCCGTTTTAGATGTACAATTTTTTTTCAAATCCAAATTTGAGTTTTCACTCGCCCTTTTTTCTCGTAAACAAAATGATAATGCAAAAAGATCACAACGAAATGAAAATTTTAGAGATTATGTATGAAAAAATCGAAAAGAAAAATAATTGTAAGTAAAGAAAATTTGTTAACACACTACAAATAAACACTTAAGTTTTGTTATCCACATTTTGGAAAGTCCACTTGTACAACCCCTAATACCTTGTAATTTTATAAGAAAGAGATTTCTAGTTTATCCTAACATGGTTTAAATGTGGATATGCATGCATGAAACATGTTGAAGATGTAAATGACGTAATGATCCAAAAATTTCAAGGAATAGAAAAAATAAAATTCTCAAGTTAACATGCGGTGGGATATTTACCTGAGCCAAACAAGCCACTTTTTGCCAATTTACAAAAAGCTGACCTAACAATCATAGATTATTTTAAAGTTGTTGATCAATTAATGATGCGTAACGGCTATAATTTTTGTAAGAAATGACTTATGGTTTGGGAGTCAACACTTAGTTAAAAATCCCTCGCCCCCCTCCCCTCCCCTCCCCTTTTTTCAATGATTGCAAAACCTAATATATAAAAACTAAAAAGAATTTACAATCCACACATATAAAAAATACTTTTTTTAAATATCTCTCCCTGCATTTGTGTATTTTCCATTTTAGATATTCAACTTTTTTTCAAATCCAAACTTGAGTTTTCACTCTCCCTTTTTCTCGTAAAAAAAAAAAAAAAGATAAGGCAAATAGATCACAACAAAATGAAAATTTTAGAGTTTATGTATGCTAAAATTGCCAACAATAATAAATGTAAGTAAAGAAAATATATTCATGCACTACAAATGCACACCAATGTTTTATTATCCACGTTTGGGAAATTCCACTAGTACAACCCCTAATAGATTGGAATTTTATAAGAAAGAGATTTCTAATTGATCCTAACATGTTTTGAATGTGGATATGCATGGATGAAACATGGTCAAGAGGCAAATGAGCAAATAATCCAAAAATTTCATGGAGTAGTACAAATTAAAATCTCAAGTTAACGTGCGGTGGGATATTTACCTATGCCAAAAGAGCCACTAGTACATCCCCTAATAGATTGGAATTTTATAAGAAAGAGATTTCTAATTGATCTTAACACCTTTTGAATGTGGATATGTATGGATGAAACTTGGTCAAGATGCAAATGACCAAATTATCCATATATTTCATGGTGTAGTACAAATTAAAATTTTAAGTTAACATGTGGTGGGATATTTACATGAACAAAACAAGCCACTTTTTGCCCATTTACAAAAAGCTGACCTAACAATCATAGCTTATTATAAAGTTATTAATCGATTAATGATGCATAAGGGCTATAATTTTTTTAAGAAATGTCTTATGGTTTGGGTGTCAAAAATTAGTTAAAAAACCCTCACTTTTTCGATGATTGCAAAACCTTCTATTTAAAATCAAAAAAGAATTTACAATCCCCACAAATTACATATACTTTTTGGAATTATACCTCTCTGCACTTGTGCATTTCACTCTTCCTTTTTTTCTCGTAAACAAAAATATAAGGCAAACAGATCACAACAAAATGAAAAATTTTAGATTTTATGTATGCCAAAAATTGAAAACAATAATAAATGTTAGTACAAAAAATTTATTCACGCACTACAAATGCACTCCAATGTTTTATTACCCACGTTTAGGAAATTCCACTAATACAATCCCTAATAGCTTGGAATTTTATTAGAAAGAGATTTCTAATTGATACTAACATGTTTTAAATATGAATATGCAAGTATGAAACATGTTGAAGATGCGAATGACCTAATGATCCAAATATTTCAAGGAGTAGAACAAATTAAATTCTCAAGTTAAC
Source organism: Aristolochia californica (assembly GCF_029961685.1). Classification (NCBI taxonomy): domain Eukaryota; kingdom Viridiplantae; phylum Streptophyta; class Magnoliopsida; order Piperales; family Aristolochiaceae; genus Aristolochia; species Aristolochia californica. The sequence goes on from NW_027181771.1 coordinate 19,871,799, forward strand.
GTGCGATGGGATATTTACCCGAGCCAAAAGAGCCACTTTGTAAAACATAAGTTCCACTCCCCCCCCCCCCCACCCCACTTTTTCGATGATTGAAAAACCTAATATATAATAAATAAAAAGAATTAAAAATCTCAAATTATTACAGGAATTATATCTCTCTGCATTGGTGCATTTCCATTTTAAGTGTTCAAATTTTTTTCAAATCCAAACTTGAGTTGTCACTCTCCTTTTTTTTCTCATAAACAAAAAGATCAGGAAAATAGATGACAACAAAACGAAAATTTTAGAAATATTGTATGAAAAAAATGAAAAAAAAATAAATGTAAGTAAAGAAAATTTATTCACTCACTAAAAATGAACACAAAAGTTTTATTATCCACGTTTGTGAAATTCTACCATTACACCCCCAAATAAATTGGAATTTTATAAGAAAGAGATTTCTAATTGATCCTAACATGTTTTATATGTGGAAATGCATGCATGAAACCTGTTGAAGATTCAATTTGCCTAATGATCCAAAATTTTCTAGGATTAGAACAAATTAAATTCTCAAGTTAACGTGTTGTCGGATATTTACCCGAGCCAAACAAACCACATTTTACCCATTTACAAAAAAAACATGACCTAAGAATCATAGATTATTGTAAAGTTATTGATTGATTAATGTTGTGTAACAGCTATAATTTTTTTAAGAAACGACTTATGGTTTGGGAGTCAACACTTAGTCAAAAATCCCTTCGACCCCGCCCCCCTCAGCCCTTTTCCGATGATTGAAAAACCAAATATATATAAACTAAAAAGAATTTATAATCCCCAAAAATTACATATAGTTTTGTGAATTATCTCTCTCTACATTTGTACATTTCCATTTTAGATGTTCAATTTTTTTTTCAAATACTAACTTGAGTTTTCACTCTCACATTTTTCTTGTAAACAAAAAGATGAGGCAAATAGATAATAACAAAATGAAAATTTTAAAGTTTATACATGCAAAAAATTACAAACAATAATAAATGTAAGTAAAGAAAATATATTCATGCACTACAAAGGCACACCAATGTTTTATTATCCATGTTTGGAAAATTCCACTAGTGCAATCCCTAATAGCTTGGAATTTTATTAGAAAAAGATTTCTAATTGATCCTAACAAGTTTTAAATATGGATATGCATGCATGAACAAGTTAATGTGCGGTGGGATATTTACCCAAGCCAAACAAGCCAGTTTTTGCCCATTTACAAAAAGCTGACCTAACAATCATAGATTTAGATTATTGTAACGTTATTGATCGATTAATGATGCGTAACGGCTATAATTTTTGTAAGAAATGACAAATGGTTTGGGAGTCAATACTTAGTTACAAATCCCACGACACCCCCCCTCCCCCCCTCTTTTTTCGATGATTGCAAAACCTAATATATAACAACTAAAAAGAATTTACAATCCCCACAAATTACAGATACTGTTGTGAATTATCTCTCTCTGCATTTGTGCCTTTCCATTTTAGATGTTCAATTTTTTTTTTTCAAATCCAATCTAGTGTTTTCATTCTTCCTTTTTTCTCCTAAACAAAAAGATAAGGCAAAAAGATCACAACAACATAAAAATTTTAGAGTTTATGTATGCAAAAAAATTGAAAAATTAATAAATGTAAATAAAAATAATTTAATCACACACTACAAATGCACACCAATGTTTTATTATCCACGTTTGGGAAATTCTACTAGTACAACCCCTAATATCTTGGAATTTTAATAGAAAGAGATTTCTAATTGATCCTAACATGTTTTAAATTATGATATGCACGCATGAAACATGTTTAAAAACCAAATAATCTCATATCCAAAAATTTCATGGAGTAGAACAAATTAAATTCTCAAGTTAACGTATGGTGGAATATTTATTGGAGCCAAACAGGCCACTATTTTCCCATTTACAAAAAGCTGACCTAACAATCATAGATTATTGCAAAGTTATTGATTAGTTAAAGAAGCGTAATGGCTATAATTTTTATAAGAAATGACTTAATCAAAAATCCCTCGCCACCCCTTTTCTGATGATTGGAAGACCTAATATATAAAAACTACAAAGAATTTACAATCCCCACAAATTACAGATACTTTTTGGAATTATCTCTCTCTACAATTGTGCATTTCCATTTTAGATGTTCAATATTTTTTCAAATCAAAACTTTAGTTTTCACTCTCCCTTTTTTCTCGTAAAAAAAAAAGATAAGGCAAATAGAACACAACAAAATAAAAAATTTAGAGTTTATGTATGCAAAAATTTTAAACAATAATAAATGTAAGTAAAGAAAAAATATTCACGCACTAAAAATGCACAACAATGTTTTATTATTCACGTTAGGGAAATTCCACTAGTACAACCCCTAATAGCTTGGAATTTTATTAGAAAAAAGATTTCTAATTGATCCTAACATGTTTTAAATATGGATATGCATGCATGAAACATGTTGAAGATGCAAATGACCTAATGATCCAAAACATTTCATGGAGTAGAACAAATTAAATTCTCAAGTTAACTTGTTGTGGGATATTTACCAAAGCCAAACACGCCACTTTTTGCTTATTTAAAAAAAGTTGACTTAACAATCATAGATTATTTTAAAGTTAATGATGCATAACGGCTACAATTTTCATAAGAAATGACTTATGGTTTTGGAGTCAACATTAAGATAAAAATCCGATGCCCCTCTCCCTTATATATAAAAACTAAAAAGAATTTACAATCCCCACAAATGACAAAAAGATTTTGGAATTATCTCTCTCTCCATTTGTGCATTCTATTTTAGATGTTCAAGTTTTTTCAAATCCAAACTTGAGTTTTAACTCTCTCTTTTTCTCGTAAACAAAAAGAAAATGCAAATAGATCAAAAGAAAATGAAAATTTTAGAGTTTAAGTTTGAAAAAATTTTGAAACAATAATCAATGTAAAGAAAATATATTCATGCACTACAAATGCACACCATAGTTTTATTATCCACGTTCGGGAAATTCCACTAGTACAACCCCTAATAGGTTGGAATTTTATTAAAATGAGATTTCTAATTGATCCTAACATGTTTTAAATATGGATATGCATGCATGAAACAAGTTGAAGATGCAAATGACCTAATCATCTAAAACTATCATAGATTATTGTAAAGTTATTGATCGATTAATGATGCGTAACAACTATAATTTTTTTAAGAAAATCCCTTGCCCCTAGTTTTCCCATGATTGAAAAACCTAATATTATATAAGTAAAAAGATTTTACAATCCCCACAAATTACATATACTTTTTGGAATTATCTCTCTCTGCATTTCCGTTTTAGATGTACAATTTTTTTTCAAATCCAAATTTGAGTTTTCACTCGCCCTTTTTTCTCGTAAACAAAATGATAATGCAAAAAGATCACAACGAAATGAAAATTTTAGAGATTATGTATGAAAAAATCGAAAAGAAAAATAATTGTAAGTAAAGAAAATTTGTTAACACACTACAAATAAACACTTAAGTTTTGTTATCCACATTTTGGAAAGTCCACTTGTACAACCCCTAATACCTTGTAATTTTATAAGAAAGAGATTTCTAGTTTATCCTAACATGGTTTAAATGTGGATATGCATGCATGAAACATGTTGAAGATGTAAATGACGTAATGATCCAAAAATTTCAAGGAATAGAAAAAATAAAATTCTCAAGTTAACATGCGGTGGGATATTTACCTGAGCCAAACAAGCCACTTTTTGCCAATTTACAAAAAGCTGACCTAACAATCATAGATTATTTTAAAGTTGTTGATCAATTAATGATGCGTAACGGCTATAATTTTTGTAAGAAATGACTTATGGTTTGGGAGTCAACACTTAGTTAAAAATCCCTCGCCCCCCTCCCCTCCCCTCCCCTTTTTTCAATGATTGCAAAACCTAATATATAAAAACTAAAAAGAATTTACAATCCACACATATAAAAAATACTTTTTTTAAATATCTCTCCCTGCATTTGTGTATTTTCCATTTTAGATATTCAACTTTTTTTCAAATCCAAACTTGAGTTTTCACTCTCCCTTTTTCTCGTAAAAAAAAAAAAAAAGATAAGGCAAATAGATCACAACAAAATGAAAATTTTAGAGTTTATGTATGCTAAAATTGCCAACAATAATAAATGTAAGTAAAGAAAATATATTCATGCACTACAAATGCACACCAATGTTTTATTATCCACGTTTGGGAAATTCCACTAGTACAACCCCTAATAGATTGGAATTTTATAAGAAAGAGATTTCTAATTGATCCTAACATGTTTTGAATGTGGATATGCATGGATGAAACATGGTCAAGAGGCAAATGAGCAAATAATCCAAAAATTTCATGGAGTAGTACAAATTAAAATCTCAAGTTAACGTGCGGTGGGATATTTACCTATGCCAAAAGAGCCACTAGTACATCCCCTAATAGATTGGAATTTTATAAGAAAGAGATTTCTAATTGATCTTAACACCTTTTGAATGTGGATATGTATGGATGAAACTTGGTCAAGATGCAAATGACCAAATTATCCATATATTTCATGGTGTAGTACAAATTAAAATTTTAAGTTAACATGTGGTGGGATATTTACATGAACAAAACAAGCCACTTTTTGCCCATTTACAAAAAGCTGACCTAACAATCATAGCTTATTATAAAGTTATTAATCGATTAATGATGCATAAGGGCTATAATTTTTTTAAGAAATGTCTTATGGTTTGGGTGTCAAAAATTAGTTAAAAAACCCTCACTTTTTCGATGATTGCAAAACCTTCTATTTAAAATCAAAAAAGAATTTACAATCCCCACAAATTACATATACTTTTTGGAATTATACCTCTCTGCACTTGTGCATTTCACTCTTCCTTTTTTTCTCGTAAACAAAAATATAAGGCAAACAGATCACAACAAAATGAAAAATTTTAGATTTTATGTATGCCAAAAATTGAAAACAATAATAAATGTTAGTACAAAAAATTTATTCACGCACTACAAATGCACTCCAATGTTTTATTACCCACGTTTAGGAAATTCCACTAATACAATCCCTAATAGCTTGGAATTTTATTAGAAAGAGATTTCTAATTGATACTAACATGTTTTAAATATGAATATGCAAGTATGAAACATGTTGAAGATGCGAATGACCTAATGATCCAAATATTTCAAGGAGTAGAACAAATTAAATTCTCAAGTTAACGTGCGATGGGATATTTACCCGAGCCAAAAGAGCCACTTTGTAAAACATAAGTTCCACTCCCCCCCCCCCCCCACCCCACTTTTTCGATGATTGAAAAACCTAATATATAATAAATAAAAAGAATTAAAAATCTCAAATTATTACAGGAATTATATCTCTCTGCATTGGTGCATTTCCATTTTAAGTGTTCAAATTTTTTTCAAATCCAAACTTGAGTTGTCACTCTCCTTTTTTTTCTCATAAACAAAAAGATCAGGAAAATAGATGACAACAAAACGAAAATTTTAGAAATATTGTATGAAAAAAATGAAAAAAAAATAAATGTAAGTAAAGAAAATTTATTCACTCACTAAAAATGAACACAAAAGTTTTATTATCCACGTTTGTGAAATTCTACCATTACACCCCCAAATAAATTGGAATTTTATAAGAAAGAGATTTCTAATTGATCCTAACATGTTTTATATGTGGAAATGCATGCATGAAACCTGTTGAAGATTCAATTTGCCTAATGATCCAAAATTTTCTAGGATTAGAACAAATTAAATTCTCAAGTTAACGTGTTGTCGGATATTTACCCGAGCCAAACAAACCACATTTTACCCATTTACAAAAAAAACATGACCTAAGAATCATAGATTATTGTAAAGTTATTGATTGATTAATGTTGTGTAACAGCTATAATTTTTTTAAGAAACGACTTATGGTTTGGGAGTCAACACTTAGTCAAAAATCCCTTCGACCCCGCCCCCCTCAGCCCTTTTCCGATGATTGAAAAACCAAATATATATAAACTAAAAAGAATTTATAATCCCCAAAAATTACATATAGTTTTGTGAATTATCTCTCTCTACATTTGTACATTTCCATTTTAGATGTTCAATTTTTTTTTCAAATACTAACTTGAGTTTTCACTCTCACATTTTTCTTGTAAACAAAAAGATGAGGCAAATAGATAATAACAAAATGAAAATTTTAAAGTTTATACATGCAAAAAATTACAAACAATAATAAATGTAAGTAAAGAAAATATATTCATGCACTACAAAGGCACACCAATGTTTTATTATCCATGTTTGGAAAATTCCACTAGTGCAATCCCTAATAGCTTGGAATTTTATTAGAAAAAGATTTCTAATTGATCCTAACAAGTTTTAAATATGGATATGCATGCATGAACAAGTTAATGTGCGGTGGGATATTTACCCAAGCCAAACAAGCCAGTTTTTGCCCATTTACAAAAAGCTGACCTAACAATCATAGATTTAGATTATTGTAACGTTATTGATCGATTAATGATGCGTAACGGCTATAATTTTTGTAAGAAATGACAAATGGTTTGGGAGTCAATACTTAGTTACAAATCCCACGACACCCCCCCTCCCCCCCTCTTTTTTCGATGATTGCAAAACCTAATATATAACAACTAAAAAGAATTTACAATCCCCACAAATTACAGATACTGTTGTGAATTATCTCTCTCTGCATTTGTGCCTTTCCATTTTAGATGTTCAATTTTTTTTTTTCAAATCCAATCTAGTGTTTTCATTCTTCCTTTTTTCTCCTAAACAAAAAGATAAGGCAAAAAGATCACAACAACATAAAAATTTTAGAGTTTATGTATGCAAAAAAATTGAAAAATTAATAAATGTAAATAAAAATAATTTAATCACACACTACAAATGCACACCAATGTTTTATTATCCACGTTTGGGAAATTCTACTAGTACAACCCCTAATATCTTGGAATTTTAATAGAAAGAGATTTCTAATTGATCCTAACATGTTTTAAATTATGATATGCACGCATGAAACATGTTTAAAAACCAAATAATCTCATATCCAAAAATTTCATGGAGTAGAACAAATTAAATTCTCAAGTTAACGTATGGTGGAATATTTATTGGAGCCAAACAGGCCACTATTTTCCCATTTACAAAAAGCTGACCTAACAATCATAGATTATTGCAAAGTTATTGATTAGTTAAAGAAGCGTAATGGCTATAATTTTTATAAGAAATGACTTAATCAAAAATCCCTCGCCACCCCTTTTCTGATGATTGGAAGACCTAATATATAAAAACTACAAAGAATTTACAATCCCCACAAATTACAGATACTTTTTGGAATTATCTCTCTCTACAATTGTGCATTTCCATTTTAGATGTTCAATATTTTTTCAAATCAAAACTTTAGTTTTCACTCTCCCTTTTTTCTCGTAAAAAAAAAAGATAAGGCAAATAGAACACAACAAAATAAAAAATTTAGAGTTTATGTATGCAAAAATTTTAAACAATAATAAATGTAAGTAAAGAAAAAATATTCACGCACTAAAAATGCACAACAATGTTTTATTATTCACGTTAGGGAAATTCCACTAGTACAACCCCTAATAGCTTGGAATTTTATTAGAAAAAAGATTTCTAATTGATCCTAACATGTTTTAAATATGGATATGCATGCATGAAACATGTTGAAGATGCAAATGACCTAATGATCCAAAACATTTCATGGAGTAGAACAAATTAAATTCTCAAGTTAACTTGTTGTGGGATATTTACCAAAGCCAAACACGCCACTTTTTGCTTATTTAAAAAAAGTTGACTTAACAATCATAGATTATTTTAAAGTTAATGATGCATAACGGCTACAATTTTCATAAGAAATGACTTATGGTTTTGGAGTCAACATTAAGATAAAAATCCGATGCCCCTCTCCCTTATATATAAAAACTAAAAAGAATTTACAATCCCCACAAATGACAAAAAGATTTTGGAATTATCTCTCTCTCCATTTGTGCATTCTATTTTAGATGTTCAAGTTTTTTCAAATCCAAACTTGAGTTTTAACTCTCTCTTTTTCTCGTAAACAAAAAGAAAATGCAAATAGATCAAAAGAAAATGAAAATTTTAGAGTTTAAGTTTGAAAAAATTTTGAAACAATAATCAATGTAAAGAAAATATATTCATGCACTACAAATGCACACCATAGTTTTATTATCCACGTTCGGGAAATTCCACTAGTACAACCCCTAATAGGTTGGAATTTTATTAAAATGAGATTTCTAATTGATCCTAACATGTTTTAAATATGGATATGCATGCATGAAACAAGTTGAAGATGCAAATGACCTAATCATCTAAAACTATCATAGATTATTGTAAAGTTATTGATCGATTAATGATGCGTAACAACTATAATTTTTTTAAGAAAATCCCTTGCCCCTAGTTTTCCCATGATTGAAAAACCTAATATTATATAAGTAAAAAGATTTTACAATCCCCACAAATTACATATACTTTTTGGAATTATCTCTCTCTGCATTTCCGTTTTAGATGTACAATTTTTTTTCAAATCCAAATTTGAGTTTTCACTCGCCCTTTTTTCTCGTAAACAAAATGATAATGCAAAAAGATCACAACGAAATGAAAATTTTAGAGATTATGTATGAAAAAATCGAAAAGAAAAATAATTGTAAGTAAAGAAAATTTGTTAACACACTACAAATAAACACTTAAGTTTTGTTATCCACATTTTGGAAAGTCCACTTGTACAACCCCTAATACCTTGTAATTTTATAAGAAAGAGATTTCTAGTTTATCCTAACATGGTTTAAATGTGGATATGCATGCATGAAACATGTTGAAGATGTAAATGACGTAATGATCCAAAAATTTCAAGGAATAGAAAAAATAAAATTCTCAAGTTAACATGCGGTGGGATATTTACCTGAGCCAAACAAGCCACTTTTTGCCAATTTACAAAAAGCTGACCTAACAATCATAGATTATTTTAAAGTTGTTGATCAATTAATGATGCGTAACGGCTATAATTTTTGTAAGAAATGACTTATGGTTTGGGAGTCAACACTTAGTTAAAAATCCCTCGCCCCCCTCCCCTCCCCTCCCCTTTTTTCAATGATTGCAAAACCTAATATATAAAAACTAAAAAGAATTTACAATCCACACATATAAAAAATACTTTTTTTAAATATCTCTCCCTGCATTTGTGTATTTTCCATTTTAGATATTCAACTTTTTTTCAAATCCAAACTTGAGTTTTCACTCTCCCTTTTTCTCGTAAAAAAAAAAAAAAAGATAAGGCAAATAGATCACAACAAAATGAAAATTTTAGAGTTTATGTATGCTAAAATTGCCAACAATAATAAATGTAAGTAAAGAAAATATATTCATGCACTACAAATGCACACCAATGTTTTATTATCCACGTTTGGGAAATTCCACTAGTACAACCCCTAATAGATTGGAATTTTATAAGAAAGAGATTTCTAATTGATCCTAACATGTTTTGAATGTGGATATGCATGGATGAAACATGGTCAAGAGGCAAATGAGCAAATAATCCAAAAATTTCATGGAGTAGTACAAATTAAAATCTCAAGTTAACGTGCGGTGGGATATTTACCTATGCCAAAAGAGCCACTTAGTAAAAAACACCCCCCCGCCCCCCCCCCCCCCCCTTCTTTTCCAATGATTGCAAAACCTTATATATAAAAACTAAAAAAAATTTGCAATCCCCACAAATATTGGAGTTATCTCTCTCTGCACTTGTGCATTTTTATTTTAGATGTTCAATTTTTTTTCAAATCCAAACTTGTGTTTTCACTCTCCCTTTTTTCTTGTAAACAAAAAGATAAGGAAAAAACATCACAAAAAAATGAAATTATAAAATTTTATGTATGCAAAAAATTAAAAAAAATAATAAATGTAAGTAAAGAAAATTTTACACGCACTACAAATGGACACCAATGTTTTATTATCCATGTGTGGAAAATTCCACTAGTACAACCCTGAATAGCTTGAAATTTTATTAGAAACAGATTTCTAATTGATCCTAACATGTTTTAAATATGAATATGCATGCATGAAACATGTTGAAGATGCAAATGACCTAAAAATCCAAAAATTTCATGGCTAACAAATTAAATTCTCAAGTTAACGTGTGGTGGGATATTTACATGAGCCATACAAGCCACTTTTTGCCCATTTACAAAAAGCTTACCTAATAATCATAGATTATTGTAAAGTTATTGATCGATTAAATATGCGTACCGGCTATAATTTTTGTAAGAAATTACTTATGGTGTGGGAGTCAACACTTAGTTAAAAATCCCTCGGCCCCCCTTTTACGACGATTACAAAACCTAATATATAATAACTAAAAAAATTCACAATCCACACAAATTACAAATACTTTTTGGAATTTTCTCTCTGCATTTGTTCATTTCCATTTTAGATGTTCAATTTTTTTTCAAATCCAAACTTGAGTTTTCACGCTCCCTTTTTTTCGTAAAGAAAAAGATAGGGCAAATAGATCACAACAAAATGAATAATAAATGTAAGTAAAGAAAATTTCTTCACACACTACAAATGAACACATAAGTTTTATTTTCCACGTTTGGAATATTCAACTAGTACAACCCCTAATATTTTGGTATTTTATAATAAAGAGATTTCTAATTGATCCAATCATGTTTTGAATATGGATATGCATGCATGAAACATGTTGAAGATGCAAACGACCAAATTATCCAAAAATTTCAAGTAGTAGAACAAATTAAATTTTAAAGTTAACATGCGGTGGGATATTTACCCGAGCCAAACAAGCGACTTTTTTTCCCATTTACAAAAAGTTGAACTAACAATCATAGATTATTGATCGATTTAAAATGCGTAACAACTATAATTTTTTTAAGAAATGACTTATGGTTTGGGAGTCAACACTCAGTTAAAAATCCCTCGCCCCCCTTTTTCGATGTTTGAAAAACCTAATATATAAAAACTAAAAATAATTTACAATAACCACAAATTATAGGTATGTTTTGGAATTATATCTCTCCATTTCTGCATTTCCATTTGAGATGTTCAATTTTTGTTCAAGAAGATAAGGCAAATAGATCACAACTAAAAAAAATTTAAGAGTTTATGTATGAAAAAATTGAAAAGAATAATAAATGAAAGTAGAGAAAATTTATTCACATACTACAAATGAACACCAAAGTTTTGTTACCCACGTTTGGGAAATTCCACTAGTAAACCCCCAAATAGATTGAAATTTTATAAGAAAGAGATTTCTAATTGATCCTAACATGTTTTATATGTGGATATGCATTCATGAATCATGTTGAAGTTGCAAATGACATAATGATCCAAAATTTTCAAGGAGTAGAACAAATTAAATTCTCAAGTTAACGTGTTGATGGATATTTACCCGAGCCAAACAAGCGACTTTTTTTCCCATTTACAAAAAGTTGAACTAACAATCATAGATTATTGATCGATTTAAAATGCGTAACAACTATAATTTTTTTAAGAAATGACTTATGGTTTGGGAGTCAACACTCAGTTAAAAATCCCTCGCCCCCCTTTTTCGATGTTTGAAAAACCTAATATATAAAAACTAAAAATAATTTACAATAACCACAAATTATAGGTATGTTTTGGAATTATATCTCTCCATTTCTGCATTTCCATTTGAGATGTTCAATTTTTGTTCAAGAAGATAAGGCAAATAGATCACAACTAAAAAAAATTTAAGAGTTTATGTATGAAAAAATTGAAAAGAATAATAAATGAAAGTAGAGAAAATTTATTCACATACTACAAATGAACACCAAAGTTTTGTTACCCACGTTTGGGAAATTCCACTAGTAAACCCCCAAATAGATTGAAATTTTATAAGAAAGAGATTTCTAATTGATCCTAACATGTTTTATATGTGGATATGCATTCATGAATCATGTTGAAGTTGCAAATGACATAATGATCCAAAATTTTCAAGGAGTAGAACAAATTAAATTCTCAAGTTAACGTGTTGATGGATATTTACCCGAGCCAAACAAGCCTCATTTTGCCCATTTACAAAAAGCTAACCTAACAATCATAGATCATTGTAAATTTATTGATCAATTAATGATGTGTCAAACTATAAATTTTTGTAAGAAGTGACTTATGGTTTGGGAGTCAACACTTTGTTAAAAATCCCCCTCCCCCTTTTTCAATGATTGAACAACCTAATATATAACAAATAAAAAGAAATTACAATCCCCACAAATTAAAAATACTTTTTGGAGTTATTTGACTCCGCATTTTTGCATTTCTATTTTATATGTTCAATTTTTTTTCTAATCCAAACTTTAGTTTTCACTCTCCCTTTTTTCTCGTAAACAAAAAGATAAGGCAAATAGATCACATCAACATGAAAATTTTAGAATTTACGTATTCTAAAAAATTGAAAACAATAATAATTGTAAGTAAAGAAAATATATTCACATACAACAAATGCACACCAATATTTTATTATCCACGTTTGGGAAATTCCACTAGTACAACCCCTATTAGCTTGGAATTTTATAAAAATAAATTTCAAATTGATCCTAACATGTTTTAAATATGGATACGTATGCATGAAACATTTTGAAGATGCAAATAACCTCATGATCCAAAAATTTCATGGAGTAGAACAAATTAAATTCTCAAGTTAATGTATGGTGGGTTATTACCCGAGCCAAACAAACCACTTTTTGCCCATATACAAAAAGCTAACCTAACAATCATAGATTATTGTAAAGTTATTGATCGATCAAATATGCCTAACGGCGATAATTTTTGTAAGAAATGACTTATGGTTTGGGAGTCAACACTTAATTAAAAATCCCTCCCGCCCCCCCCCCCCCCCCCCCCCCCCCCCCCCCTCCCTTTTACGATGATTCCAAAACCTAATATATATAACTAAAAAAGAATTTACAATCCCCACAAATTACAGATAATTCTAATATATAAAAACAAAAAATAATTTACAATCCCAACAAATTATAGATACTTTTGTAATTATCTCTCTCTGCATATGTGTATTTCCAATTTAGATGTTATATTTTTTTTCAAATCGAAACTTAAGTTTTCATTCTTCCTTTTTTCTCATAAAAAAAAAAGATAAGGGAAGTACATCACAACAAAATAAAAATTTTAGAGTTTATATATGCAAAAAATTACAAACAATAATAAATGTAAGTAAATAAAATATATTCACGCAATAAAAATGCACACCAATGTTTTATTATCTAAGTTTAGGAAATTCGACCAATACAACCCCTAATAGCTTGGAATTTTATTAGAAAAAGATTTCTAATTGATCCTAACATGTTTTAAAGATGGATATGCATGCATGGATCATCAAAAAAATTCATGGAGTATAACAAAATAAATTCTCAAGTTAACGTGCGGTGGGATATTTACCCATGCCAAAAAAATCACTTTTTCCCATTTACAAAAAATTGACTTAACAATCATTGATTATTTTATAGTTATTGATCGATTAATGATGCATAACGGCTATAATTTTTGTAAGAAATGATGTATGGTTTAGGAGTCAACACATATTTAAATATCTCTCGCCCTTCCTTTTCCGACGATTGCAAGACCTAATACATAAAAACTGAAAAGAATTTACAATCCCCACAAATTACAAATACTTTTTGGAATTATCTCCCTCTGCATTTGTGCATTTCCATTTTAGATGTTCAAATTTTTTTCAAATCCAAACTTGATTTTTTACTCTCCCTTTTTTCTCGCAAACAAAAAGATAAAGCAAATAGATCAATAAAAAATGAATATTTTAGAGCTTTTTTAGGCAAAAAAATTGCAAACAATAATAAATGTAAGTAAAGAAAATATATTTACGCACTCCAAAGGCACACCAATGTTTTATTATCCACGTTTGGGAAATTCCACTTGTACAACCCATAATAGCTTTGAATTTTATTAGAAAGAGATTTATAATTGATCCTAACATGTTTTAAATATGGACATGCATGCATGAAACATGTTGAAGATTCAATTGACCTGCTGAACCAAAAATTTCATGGAGTAAAACAAATTAAATTCTCAAGTTAACGTGCGGTGGGATATTTATCCAAACCAAACAAGCCACTTTTTGCCCATTTACAAAAAGTTGACCTAACAATCGTAGATTATGGTAAAGTTATTGATCGATTAATGTTACGTAACGGCTATAATTATTGTAAGAAATGACTTATGGTTTGGGAGTCAATACTGAGTTAAAAATCTCTCGCCACCTTATTTTTGATGATTGCAAAACCTAATATATAATAACTAAAAAGTATTTATAATCCCCAAATTACAGATACATTTTGGAATTATCTCTCTCTAAAATTGTGCTTTTCCATTTTAGATGTTCAAATTTCTTTCAAATCCAAACTTGAGTTTTCACTCTTCCTTTTTTCTCGTAGACAAAAAGATAAGGCAAATTGATCACAACAAATGAAAAATTTAGAGTTTATGTATGAAATATTGAAATAAATAATAAATGTAAGTAAAGAAAATTTATTCACGCACTAAAAATGAACACAAAAGTTTTATTATCCATGTTTGGGAAATTCCACTAGCACAACCCTTAATATCATGAAATTTTATTAGAAAGAGATTTCTAATTGATCCTAGTATATTTTAAATATGGATATCCATGCATGAAACATGTTGAAGATGCAAATGACCTAATGATCAGAAAATTTCATGGAGTAGAACAAATTAAATTCTCAAGTTGACTTGCAGTGTGATATTTACCGGAGCCAAACCTGCCACTTTTTGCCCATTTACAAAAGCTAACCTACCAATCATATAGTATTGTAAAATTATTGATCGATTAATGATGTGTAACTACTATAATTTTTGTAAGAAATGATTTATGGTGTGGGAATCAACATTTAATTATAAATCACTTGGCCCCCTTCTCCGATGATTGCAAAACCTAATATCTAAAAAAAAAAAATAAATTACAATCCGCAAAAAATACAGATACTTTTTGGAGTTATCTCTTTCTACATTTTTGCATTTCCATTATAGATGTTCAATTTTTTTCAAATCCAAACTTGAGTTTTCTTTCTCCTTTTTTTCTCATAAATGAAAAGAAAAGGCAAATAGATAAGAAAAAATGAAAATATTAGAGTTTATGCAATTGAAAAAAATAATAAATGTAAGTAAAGAAAGTATATTCACGCACTACAAATACATACCAATGTTTTATTTTCCACGTTTGGGAAATTCCACTAGTACAACCCCTAATAGCTTGGAATTTTAATAGAAAGATATTTCTTATTGATCCTAACATATTTTAAATATGGATATGCATGCATGAAACATGTTGAAGATACATATGACCTAATGATCCAAAAATTTCATGGAGTAGAACAAATTATATACTCAATTTAATGCAGTGGGATATTTACTCGAGCGAAACAAACCACTTTTTGCCTTGTAACAAAAAGTTGACTTAACAATGATAGATTATTTTAAAGTTATTATGTGATTAAAGATGCATAACGACTATAATTTTTGTAAAAAAATTACTTATGGTTTGGGAGTGAACACTTAATTAAAAATCCGTCGCCCTCCATTTTCTGACAATTGCAAAACCTAATATATAAAAAATAAAAAGAATTTAAAATCCCCATAAATTATAGATACTTTTTTTGAATTATCTCTCTATGCATTTTTACATTTCCATTTGACATGATCAATTTTTTTTCAAATCCAAACTTGAGTTTTCACTCTCCCTTTTTTCTCGTAAACAAAAAGATAAGGCAAATAGATCAGAGCAAAATGAAAATCTTAGAATTTTTGTATGGAAAAAATTTCAAACAATAGTAAATGTAAGTAATGAAAATATATTCACGCACTACAAATGCACACCAATGTTTTATTATCCACGTTTGGGAAATTCTACTAGTACAACTCCTAATTACTTTGAATTTTTTTTGAAAGAGATTTATAATTGAGCCTAACATGATTTAAACATAGATATACATGCATGAAACATGTTGGAGATTCAAATGACCAAATGGTCCAAAAATTTCATGGAGTAGAACAAATTAAATTCTCAAGTGAATGTGCGGCGGGATATTTATCGGAGCCAAACAAGTCACTATTTTCCTATTTACAAAAATCTGACCTAACAATCATAGATTATTGTAAATTTATTGATTGATTAATCATGTGTAATGCCTATAATTTTTGTAAGAAATGACTTGCGATAGGGGAGTCAATACTGAGTTAAAAATCCATCGCCCCCCAATTTTCAATGATTACAAAACCTAATATATAATACATAAAAAGTATTTACAATCTCTACAAATTACAGATACTTTTTGGAATTATCTCTCTCTGCATTTGTGCATTTCCATTTTAGATTTTCAAATTTCATTCAAATCTAAACTTGAGTTTTCACTTTCCCTTTTTTCTCGTAAACAAAATATAAGGCAAATAGATCATAATAACCAAATGAAAATTTTAGAGTTTTTATATGAAAATTTTGAAAATATCAATAAATTTAAGTAAAGAAAATTTATTCACGCACTACAAATGAACACATAAGTTTTATTCTCCACGTTTGGGAAATTCCACTAGTACAGCCCGTAAAAGCTTGGACTTTTTTTTATAAAGAGATTTCTAATTGATCCTAACATGTTTTAATATGGATATCCATGCATGACACATGTTGAAGATGCAAATGACAAAATGATCAAAAAATTTCAAGGAGTAGAAAAAATTAAAATTTCAAGTTAACTTGCGGTAGGATATTTACCCGAGCCAAACAAGCCACTTTTTGCCCATTTTCAAAAAGCTGACCTAACAATCATATATTAATGTAAAGTTATTGATCTATTAATGATGCGAAACGGCTATAATTTTTGTAAGAAATGACTTATGGTTATGGAGTCAACATTTAGTTAAAAATCCCTCAACCTCCCTTTTATGATGATTGCAAAACCTAATTTATAAAAACTAAAAACAAGTTACAATCCCCACAAATTTCTGATACTTTTTGGAATTATCTCTCTCTGCATTTGTGCATTTCCGTTTTAGATGTTGAAATTTTTTTAAAATCCAAACTTGAGCTTTCACTCTCCCTTTCTTTCTCTTAAACAAAAAGATAAGGCAAATTGATCACAACAAATTGACAATTTTAGAGTTTACGTATGAAAAAAATAGAAAAGAATAATAAATGTAAGAAAATAAAATTTATCCACGCACTACAAATGAACACTTAAGTTTTATTATCCACGTTTTGGAAAATCCTTGTGTACAACCCCTAATAGCTTGTAATTTTATATGAAAGTGATTTATAATTGATCCTAACTTGTTTTAAATGTGGATATGCATGCATGAAACATGTTGAAGATGCAAATGGCGTAATGATACTAAAATTTCAAGGAGTGGAACAAATTAAATTCTCAAGTTAACGTGCGGTGGGATATTTACCCGAGCCAAAAGAGCCACTTTTTGCCAATTTAAAAAATGCTGACCTAATAATCATAGATTATTGTAAAGTTGTTGATTGATTAATTATACGTAACGACTATAATTTTTGAAAGAAATGACTTATGGTTTGGGAGTCAACACTTAGTTAAAAATTCCTCACCCGCCCCCTTTTCCAATGATTGCAAAACCTAATATATAAAAACTAAAAACAAGTTACAATCCCAACAAATTACAGATACTTTTTGGAATTATCTCTCTCTGAATTTGTGCATTTCCATTTTAGATGTTCAATCTTTTTCAAATCCAACCTTGAGTTTTCACTATCCCTTTTTTCTCAAAAACAAAAACATAAGGCAAATAGATCACAATAAAATGAAAATTTTAAAGTTTATGTATGCAAGAAATTGTAAACAATAATAAATTTAAGTAAAGAAAATATATTCACCCACTAAAAATGCACACCAATGTATTATTATCCACGTTTCGGAAATTCCATTAGTACAACCCCTAATAGCTTTGAATTTTATTACAAAGAGATTTATAATTGATCCTAACATGTTTTAAATATGGATATGCATGCAGGAAACATGTTGGAGATGCCAATAACCTAATGATTCAAAAATTTCATAGAGTACAACAAATTAAATTCTCAAGTTAACGTGCAGTGGGATATTTACTAGAGCCAAACAAGCCACTTTTTGCCCATTTACAAAAAGCCGGCCTAACAATCATCGATTATTGTAAAGTTGCTGATCGATTAATGATGCGTAACGGCTATTATTTTTTTTAAGATATGACTTATGGTTTGGGAGTCAATACAGAGTGAAAAATCCCTCGCCTCCCAATTTTCGATGATTACAAAACCTAATATATAGTAACAGAAAAGAATTTACAATCCCCGCAAATTACAAATACTTTTTGGAATTATCTCTCTCTCCATTTTAGATGTTCAATTTTTATTCAAATCCATACTTGTTTTTCACTCTCCCTTTTTTCTCGTCAACAAAAAGATAAGGCAAATAGATCACAACAAAATGAAAAGTTTAGAGTCTATGTATGCAAAAAATTGAAAAAAAAATAAATGTAAGTAAATAAAATATATTGACACACTAGAAATGCACACCAATGTTTTATTATCCGCATTTGGGAAATTCCACTAGAACAACCCTTAAGTGCTAGGAAGTTTAAAAGAAAGAGATTTCATATTGATCCTAACATACTTTAAATATGGATATGCATGCATGGAACATGTTTAAGATGCAAATGACCTAATGATCCAAAAATTTCATGAAGTAGAACAAATTAAATTCTTAAGTTAACATGCGGTGGGAGATTTACCCGAGCCAAACAAGCTATTTGGCCATTTTAAAAAAAGCTAACCTAACAAATCATAGATTATTGTGAAATTATTGATAGATTAATGCTGCATAACGGTTGTAATTTTTTTTAAGAAATGACTTATGGTTTGGGAGTCAACACTTAGTTAAAAATCCCTCGCCCCCCTTTCCCGACGATTGCAAAATCTAATATATAAAAAATAAAAAGAATTTAAAATCCGCACAAATTACAGAAACTTTTTGGAATTATCACTCTCTGCATTTGTGCATTTGTGCATTTCAATTTTGGATTTTCAATTTTTTTTCAAATCCAAATTTGAGTTTTCACTCTCCCTTTTTGCTGGTAAACAAAAAGATAACGAAATAGATCACAACAAAAAGAAAATTTTATAGTTTACGTTAGAAAAAATTGCATACACTAATAAATGTAAGTAATGAAAACATATTAACGTACTACAAATGCACATCAATGTTTTATTATCAACGTTTGGAAAATTCCACTAGTACAACCCCTAATAGCGTTAAATTTTATTAGAAAGAGATTTCTAATATATCCTAACAAATTTTAAATATGGATATGAAAGCATGAAACGTTAAAGATGCAAATGACCTAATGATTTAAAATTTTCATGGAGAAGAACAAATTACATTCTCAAGTTAACGTGCGATGGGATATTTACCCGAGCCAAACAAGCCACTTTTTCCCCGTTTACAAAGAGCTGACCTAACAATCATAGATTATTGTAAACTTATTGATCTATTAATGATGCGTAAAGGCTATAATTTTTGTAAGAAAAGACATATGGTTTAGGAGTGAACACTTAGTTAAAAATACCTCGCCCCCCCTTTTTCGATGATTACAAAACCAAATATATAAAAACTAAACAGAATTAACAATCGCCACATATTACATATACTTTTTGAAATTATCTCTCTCCGCATTTGTGCATTACCATTTTAGAAGTTCTTTTTTTTTTCCAAATCCAAACTTGAATATTCACTCTCCCTTTTTTCTTGTAAACAAAAACATAACGCAAATAGATCACAACAAAATGAAAATATTAGAGTTTATGTATGCAAAAAATTACAAACTATAATCTATGTAAGTAAAGAAAATATATTCACGCACTAAAAAAGCATACCAATGTTTTATTATCCGTGTTTGGGAAATTCCACTAGTTCAACCCCTAATAGCTTTGAATTTTGTTAGAAAGAGATTTCATTGATCCTAACATGTTTTAAATATCAACATGCATGCATTAAACATGTTGAAAACGCAGATGACCTAATGATCCAAAAATTTCATGCTGTTGAACAAATTAAATTCTCAAGTTAACGTGCGGTGGGATATTGACCCGAGCAAAACAAGTCATATTTTGCCTATTTACAAAAAGCTGACCTAACAATCATAGATTATTGTAATGTTATTGATCGATTAATGATGCTAGTGGCTATAATTTTTGTTAGAAATGACTTATGGTTTGGGAGTCAATACTAAGTTAAAAATCCCTTGCCCCCAAATTTCTGATGATTGCAAAACCTAATATATAATAACTAAAACGTATTTACAATCCCCACAAATTAGAGATACTTTTTGGAATTACCTCTCTCTGGATTTGTGCATTTCCATTTTAGATGTTCTTATTTTTTTCATATCCAAACGTAAGTTTTCCTCTATCTTTTTTCTCATAAGCAAAAAGATAAGGTAAATAGCTCACAACAAAATGAAAATTTAAGAATTTATGTATGAAAAAATTGAAAACAATAATAAATGTAAGTAATGAAAATTTATTCACGCACTACAAATGACCACTTAAGTTTTATTATCCACGTTTTGGAAATTCCACTTGTACAACCCCTAATAGCTTGGAATTTTATTAGAAAGATTGATCCTAACATGTTTTAAATATGGATATCCATGCATGAAGCATGTTGAAGATGCAAATGTCCTAATGATCCAAAACTTTCATGGATTAGAACAAAATAAATTTTCTAGTTAACTTGCGGTGGGATATTTACCTTAGCCAAACAAACAACTTTTTGCCCCGTTACAAAATGTTGACCTAATAATCATAGATTACTCTAAAGTTATTGATTGATTATTGATACGTAAAGGCTATAAATTTTTTAAGAATTGACTTATGGTTTGGGAGTCAAAATTTAGTTTAAAATCCTTACTTGTTTTTCACTCTCCCTTTTTTCTTGTAAACAAAAAGATAAGGAAAATAGATCACAAAAAATGATAATTTTAGGGTTTATGTATGTAAAAAATTGAAAAAAATAATAAATGTAAGCAAATAAAATATATTGACGCATTAAAGTTGCACACCAATGTTTTATTAACCATGTGTGGGAAATTTCACTAGAACAACCCTTAAGTGCAAGGAAGTTTAAAAGAAAGAGATTTCATATTGATCCTAACATACTTTAAATATGGATATGCATGCATGAAACATGTTTAAGATGCAAATGACCTAATGATCCAAAAATTTCATGGAGTAGAACAAATAAATTCTCAAGTTAACATGCTGTGGGAGATTTACCCAAGCCAAACAAGCCACTATTTTCCCATTTACAAAACGCTAACCTAAAAAATCATAGATTATTGTAAAGTTATTGATAGATTAATGTTGCGTAACGGCTATAATTTTTTGTGAGAAATGACTTATGGTTTGGGAGTCAACACTTAGTTAAAAATCCTTCGCCCGCCTTTTTTGATGATTGCAAAACCTAATATATAAAAATTAAAAAGAATTTAAAATCCGCACAAATTACAGAAATTTTTTGGAAATACCACTCTCTGCATTTGTGCATTTGTGCATTTCCATTTTAGATTTTCAATTTTTCTTAAAAACCAAAATTAAGTTTTCACTCTCCCTATTTTCTGGTAAACAATTAGATAACGCAAATAGATCACAAAAAATGAAAATTTTATAGTTTACAACAGCAAAAATTGCAAACAATAATAAGTGTAAGTAAAGAAAACATATTAACGTACTACAAATGCACACCAATGTTTTATTATCAACGTTTGGGAAATTCCACTAGTACAACCCCTAATAGCGTTAAATTTTATTTGAAAGAGATTTCTAATATATCTTAATAAATTTTAAATATGTATATGAAAGCATGAAACATGTTGAAGATGCAAATGACCTAATGATTAAAAAATTTCATGGAGAAGAACAAATTACATTCTCAAGTTAACGTGTGGTGCGGTATTTACTCGAGCCAAACAAGCCACTTTTTGCCCATTTACAAAGAGCTGACCTAACTATCATAGATTATTGTAAAGTTATTGATCTATTGATGATGCGTAATGGCTATAATTTTTGTAAGAAATGACATATGGTTTAGGAGTCAACACTTAGTTAAAAATCCCTCGCTCACCTTTTCGATGATAACAAAACCAAATATATAAAAACTAAACAGAATTTACAATGCCTAAAAATTATAGATACGTTTTGGAATTATCTCTCTCCTCATTTGTGCATTACCATTTTAGATGTTCAATTTTTTTTCAAATCCAAACTAGAATTTTCACTCTCCCTTTTTTTCTCATAAACAAAAAGATAACGCAAATAGATCACAACAAAATGAAAATATTAGAGTTTATGTATGCAAAAAATTGCAAACTATAATCTATGTAAGTAAAGAAATTATATTCATGCACTACAAATGCACACCAATGTTTTATTATCTGCGTTTGGGAATTCCACTAGTACAACCCCAAATAGCTTTGAATTTTTTTAGAAAGAGATTTATAATTGATCCTAACACATTTTAAATATCAATATGCATGCATGAAACATTATGAAGGTGCAAATGACCTAATGATCCAAAACTTTCATAGTGTTGAACAAATTAAATTCTCAAGTTAACGTACGGTGGGATATTTATCCGAGCAAAACAAGTCACTTTTTGCCTATTTACAAAAAGCTGACCTAATAATCATAGATTATTGTAATGTTATTGATCGATTAATGATGCGTAACGACTATAATTTTTGTTAGAAATGACTTATGGTTTGGGAGTCAATACTGAGTTAAAAATCCTTCGCCCCCAAATTTCCGATGATTGCAAAACCTAATATATAATAACTAAAAATTACTTTAAATCCTCAAAAATTACAAATACTTCTTGGAATTATCTCTCTCTGGATTCGTGCATTTCCATTTTAGATGTTCATATTTTTTTCATATCCGAACTTGTGTTTTCCTCTATCTTTTTTATCGTAAGCAAAAAGATAAGTGAAATAGATCACGACAAAATAAAATTTAAGAATTTATGCATGAAAAAATTTAAAAAAATAATAAATGTAAGTAAGGAGAATTTATTCATGCACTACAAATGACCACTTAAGTTTTATTGTCCACATTTTGGAAATTCCACTTGTACAACCCCTAATAGCTTGGAATTTTATTAGAAAGAGATTTCTAATTGATCCTAACTTGTTTTAAATATGGATATCCATGTATGAAGCATGTTGAAGATGCAAATGACCTAATGATCATAAAATTTCATGGAGTAGAACAAAATAAATTCTCCAGTTAACTTGCGGTGGGATATTTACCTGAGCTAAATAAACCACTTTTTGCCGCGTTACAAAATGCTGACTTAACAATCATAGATTACTGTAAAGTTATTGATTGATTATTGATCCGTAAAGGCTATAAATTTTTTAAGAAATGACTTATGGTTTCGGAGTCAAAATTTAGTTTAAAATCCATACTTGTTTTTCACTCTCCCATTTTTCTTGTAAACAAAAGGATAAGGCAAATAGATCACAACAAAATGAAAATTTTAGAGTCCATGTATGCAAAAAAATGATAAAAATAATAAATTTAAGTAAATAAAATATATTGACGCACTAAAAATGCACACCAATGTTTTATTAACCATGTTTGGGAAATTCCACTAGTACATCCCTTAAGTGTTAGGAAGTTTAAAAGAAAGAGATTTCATAATGAACCTAACATACTTTAAATATGGATATGCATGCATAAAACATGTTTAAGATGCAAATGACCTAATGATCCAAAAATTTCATGGAGTAGCACAAATTAAATTTTCAAGTTAACATGCGGTGGGAGATTTACCCGAGCCAAACAATCCACTATTTGTCCATTTGCAAAAAGCTAACCTAACAAATCATAGATTATTGTGAAGTTATTGATAGATTAATGTTGCGTAACGGCTGTAATTTTTTTGTAAGAAGTGACTTATGGTTTGGGCGTCAATACTTAGTTAAAAATCCCTCGCCCCCATTTTCCGACGATTGCAAAACTGAATATATAAAAAATAAAAAGAATTTAAAATCCGCACAAATTACAAAAAATTTTTGGAATTATCACTCTCTGCATTTGTGCATTTGTGCATTTCCATTTTAGATTTTCAATTTTTTTTCAAATCCAAACATGACTTTTCACTCTCCCTTTTTTTTGGTAAAAAAAAAAAAAGATAATGCAAATAGATCACAACAAAATGAAAATTTTATAGATTACGTTAGGAAAAATTGCAAAAAAATAATAAATGTAAGTAAAGAAAACATCTTAACGTACTTCAAATGCACACCAATGTTTTATTATCAACGTTTGGGAAATTCCACTAGTACAAATTTTAAATATGGATATGAAAGCATGAAACATGTTGAAGATGCAAATGACCTAATGATTTAAAATTTTCATGGAAAAGAACAAATTACATTCTTAAGTTAACATGCAGTGGGATATTTACCCGAGCCAAACAAGCCACTTTTTGCCCATTTACAAAGATCTGACCTAACAATCATAGATTATTGTAAAGTTATTGATCTATTAATGATGCATAAGGGCTATAATTTTTGTAAGAAATGACATATGGTTTAGGAGTCAACACTTAGTTAAAAATCCCTCTCCCCCCCCTTTTCAGATGATTACAAAACCAAATATATAAAAACGAAAGAGAATTTAAAATCCCCTCAAATTATAGATACGTTTTGGAATTATCTATCTCTGCATTTGTGCATTACCATTTGAGATGTTCAGTTTTTTTTTCAAATCCAAACTTGAATTTTCACTCTTCCTTTTTACTCATAAACAAAAACATAACGCAAATAGATCATAACAAAAATAAAATATTAGAGTTTATGTATGCAAAAAATTGCAAACTATGATCTATGTAAGTAAAGAAAATATATTCACGCACTACAAATGCACACCAATGTTTTATTATCCGCGTTTGGGAAATTCCACTAGTACAACCCCGCATAGCTTTGAATTTTTTTAGAAAGAGATTTATATTTGATTCTAACATGTGTTAAATATTAATAAGCATACATGAAATATATTTAAGATGCAAATGACCTAATGGTCCAAAAATTTCATAGTGTTGAACAAATTAAATTCTCAAGTTAACGTGTTAACGTGTGGTGAGATATTTACCCGAGCAAAACAAGTCACTTTTTGCCTATTTACAAAAAGCTGACCTAACAATCACAGATTATTGTAATGTTATTGATCGAATAATGATGCGTAACGGCTATAATTTTTGTTCGAATTGTCTTATGGTTTAGGAGTCAATACTGAGTTAAAAATCCCTCGCCCCCAAATTTTCGATGATAGCAAAACCTAATATATAATAAATAAAAAGTATTTACAATCCCCACAAATTACAAATAATTTTGGGAATTATCTCTCTTTGGATTTGTGCATTTCCATTTTAGATGTTCTTATTTTTTTCATATCCAAACTTGAGTTTTCCTCTATCTTTTTTCTCGTAAGCAAAAAGATACGGTAAATAGCTCACAACAAAATGAAAATTTAAGAATTTATGTATGAAAAAATTGAAAACAATAATAAATGTAAGTAATGAAAATTTATTCACGCACTACAAATGACCACTTAAGTTTTATTATCCACGTTTTGGAAATTCCACTTGTACAACCCCTAATAGCTTGGAATTTTATTAGAAATATTGATCCTAACATGTTTTAAATATGGATATCCATGCATGAAGCATATTAAAGATGCAAATGAGCAAATGATCCAAAAACTTCATGGAGTAGAAAAAAGGAAATTCTTTAGTTAACTTGCGGTGGGATATTTACCTCAATGAAACAAACTGCTTTTTGCCCCGTTACAAAATGCTGACCAAACAATCATAGATTACTATAAAGTTATTAAATTATTATTGACACCTAAAGGCTATAAATTTTGTAAGAAATGACTTATGGTTTGGGAGTCAAAATTAGTTTAAAATTCATACTTTTTTTTCACTCTCCCTTTTTTCTCGTAAATAAAAACATAAGGCAAATAGATCGCAAAAATAATGAAAATTTTAGAGTCTATGTACGCAAAAATTTGAAAAAAATAATAAATTTAAGTAAATAAAATATATTGACGCACTAAAAATGCACATCAATGTTTTATTAACGATGTTTGGGAAATTCCACTAGTACAACGCTTATGTGCTAGGAAGTTTAAAAGAAAGAGATTTCATATTGATCCTAACATACTTTAAATATGGATATGCATGCAAGAAACATGTTTAAGATGAAAATGACCTAATGATCCAAAAATTTCATGGAGTAGAACAAATTAAATTTTCAAGTTAACATGCGGTGGGAGATTTACCCGAGCAAAACAAGCCACTATGTGCCCATTTGCAAAAAGCTAACCTAACAAATCGTAGATTATTGTGAAGTTATTGAAAGATTAATGTTCCGTAACGGCTGTAATTTTTTGTAAGAAATGACATAAGGTTTGGGAATCAACACTTAGTTAAAAATCCCTCGCCTCCCTTTTCCGACGATTGCAAAACCTAATATATAAAAAATAAAAAGAATTTAAAATCAGCACAAATTACAAAAACTTTTTGGAATTTTCTCTCTCTGCATTTGTGCATTTGCATATTTCCATTTTAGATTTTCTACTTTTTTTCAAATCAAAACTTGAGTTTTCACTCTCCCTTTCTTCTAGTCAACAAAAAGATAATGCAAATAGATCACAACAAAATGAAAATTTTATAGTTTACGTCAGCAAAAATTGCAAACAATAATAAATGTATGTAAAGAAAACATATTAACGTACTACAAATGCACACCAATGTTTTATTGTCAACGTTTGGGAAATTCCACTAGTAAACCCCTAATAGCGTTAAATTTGAATAGATACAGATTTCTATTATATCCTAACAAATTTTAAATATGGATATGAAAGCATGAAACATGTTGAAGATTCAAATGACCTAATGATTTAAAGTTTCCATGGAGAAGAACAAATTACAATCTCAAGTTAATGTGCGGTGGGATATTTACCCGAGCCAAACAAGGCACTTTTTGCTCATTTACAAAGAGCTGACCTAACAGTCATGGATTATTGTAAAGTTATTGTTCTATTAATGATGCGTAATGGCTATAATTTTTTTAAGAAATGACATATGGTTTAGGAGTCAACACTTAGTTAAAAATCCCTCGCCCCCCCTTTTTCGATGATTACAAAACCAAATATATAAAAACTAAACAGAATTTAAAATCCCCACAAATTACAGATATGTTTTGGAATTATCTCTCTCCTCATTTGTTCATTACCATTTTAGATGTTCAATTTTTTTTCAAATCCAAACATGAATTTTCACTCTCCCTTTTTTCTCGTAAAAAAAAAATATAACGCAAACAAATCACAACAAAATGAAACTATTAGAGTTTATGTATGCAAAAAATTGCAAACTATAATCTATGTAAGTAAAGAATATATATTCACGCACTATAAATGTACACTAATGTTTTATTATCCGCGTTTGGGAAATTCCACTAGTACAAACCCTAATAGCTTTGAATTTTTTAGAAAGAGATTTATAATTGATCCTAACATGTTTTAAATATTAATATGCATGCATGAAACATGTTGAAGATGCAAATGACCTAATGATCCAAAAATTTCATAGTGTTGAACAAATTAAATTCTCAAGTTAACATGCGGTGGGATATTGACCCAAGCAAAACAAGTCACTTTTTGCCTATTTACAAAAAGCTGACCTAACAATCATAGATTATTGTAATTTTATTGATCGATTAATGATGCGTAACGGCTGTAATTTTTGTTAGAAATGTCTTATGGTTTAGGAGTCAATACTGAGTTAAAAATCCCTCGCCCCAAATTTCCGATGATTGCAAAACCTAATATATTATAACTAAAAAGTATTTACAATCAACACAAATTACAGATATTTTTTGAATTATCTCTCTCAGGATTTGTACATTTCCATTTTACATGTTCTTATTTTTTTCATATCCAAACTTGAGTTTTCCTCTATCTTTTTTCTCATAAGCAAAAAGATAAGGTAAATAGATCACAACAAAATGAAAATTTAAGAATTTATGTATGAAAAAATTTAAAACAATAATAAATGTAAGTAATTAAAATTTATTCACGCACTACAAATGACCACTTAAGTTTTATTATCCTCGTTTTGGAAATTCCACTTGTACAACCCCTAATAGCTTCGAATTTTATTAGAAAGTGATTTCTAATTGATCCTAACATGTTTTAAATATGGATATCCATGCATGAAGCATGTTGAAGATGCAAATGACCTAATGATCCAAAAATTTCATGGAGTAGAACAAAATAAATTCTCTAGTTAACTTGCGGTGGGATATTTACCTGAGCCAAACAAACCACTTTTTGCCCCGTTACAAAATGCTGACCTAACAATTATGCATGCATGAAACATGTCGAAGATTCAAATGACCAAATGATCCAAAAATTTCATAGAGTAGAAAAAATAAAATATTCAAGTTAACGTGCGGTGGGATATTTATCTGAGTCAAACAAGTCACTTTTTGCCCATTTACAAAAAGCTGACCTAACAATCATAGATTATTGTAAAGTTATTGATCGATTAATGATGTGTAACGGATGTAATTTATGTTAGAAATGACTTATGGTTTGGGAATCAATACTGAGTTAAAAATCCCTCGTCCCCCTTTCCCAATGATTGAAAAACCTAATATATTGTAAATAAAAAGAGTTTACAATCCCCACAAATTTCATATACTTTTTGGAATTATCTCTCTCTGCATTTGTGCATTTCCATTTTAGATGTTCAAAATTTTCTCAAATCAAAACTTGTGTTTTCACTCTCCCTTTTTTCTCGTAAAAAAAAAGATATGGCAAATATCAGATCACTAATAAAATAAAAAATTAGAGGTTATGTATGATAAAATTGAAAAGAATAATAAATGTATGTAAAGAAAATTTATTCACGCACTACAAATGAACACATAAGTTTTATTATCCACGTGTGTGAAAATCCACTAGTACCACCCCTAATAGCTTGGTATTTTATAAGAATGAGATTTCTAATTGATCCTAACATGTTTATATGTAGATATGCATGCATGAAACATGTTGAAGATGCAAATGACATAATGATCTAAAAATTTCAATGCGTATAACAAATTAAATTTTCTTGTTAACGTGCGGTGGATATTTACCCGAGGCAAACAAGCCACTTTTTGCCCATTTACTAAAAGCTGACCTAACAAGCATAAATTATTGTAATGTTATTGATCAATTAATAATGTGTAACGGCTATAATGTTTGTAAGAAATGACTTATGGTTTGGGAGTCAACACTTAGTTAAAAATCCCTCGCCTCCCCTCCTTTTCTGATAATTGCAAAACGTAATATAAAAAATTTAAAATGAGTTTAAAATCCCTACAAATTATAGGTATTATTCGGAATAATCTCTCACAACATTTTTGCATTTCCTTTTTAGATGTTCATTTTTTTTTTTTAAATCCAATTTTTAGTTTTCAGTCTCCATTTTTTATCATAAACCAAAAGATAAGGCAAATATATCCCAACAAAATTAAAATTTTAAAGTTTAAGTATGCAAAAAATTTAAAAACATAATAAATGTAAGTAAAGAAAATTCATTCACACACTACAAATGAACACCAATGTTTTTTAATCAATTTTTGGGAATTTCCACTAGTACAACCCCTTATAGCTTGGAATTTTATAAGAAAGAGATATCTAATTGACCCTAACATGTTATAAATATGGATATACGTGCATGAAACATGTTGAAGATGGAAATGACCTAATGATCCAAAAACATCATGGAGTATAACAAATTAAATTCACAAGTTAACTTGCGGTGGGATAATTACCCGAGCCAAACAAGCCTCTTTTTGCCTATTTCCAAATAGCTGACCTAACATTCATAGATCATTGTAAAGTTATTGTTCGATTAATCATGCATAACGGCTATAATTTTTGTAGGAAATTACTTAAGGTTTGGGAGTCAACACTCAAATAGAAATTCCTCGCCACCCCTTTTTGGATGATTGCTTAACAAAATATATAAAAACTAAAAAGAGATTATAATCCCTACAAATTATTGGTAAAAATTATGGATATGCATGCATGAAACATGTAGAAGATGAAAATGACCTAGTGATCCAAAAATTTCAAGGAGTACAACAAATTGAATTCTTAAGTTAACGTGCAGTGGGATATTTACCCGAGCAAAACAAGCCAATTTTTGCCCATCCACAAAAAATTAACCAAATCATCATAGATCATTGTAAAGTTATATATCAATTAATGATGTGTAACGGCTATAATGTTTCTAAGAAATGAATTATGGTTTAGGTGTAAACACTTAGTTAAAAATCCCTCGCCCCCATTTTTCTAATGATTGCAAAACCTAATATATAAAAACTAAAAAGAGTTTACAATCCCTATAAATTATTGGTACTTTTAGAAATTATTTCTATCTGCATTTGTCCATTTCTATTTTAGATGTTAAATTTTTTGTCAAATCCAAACTTGAGTTTTCACTCTCCCTTTTCTTGTCGTAAACAAAAAGAAAAGGCGAATAGAACACAACAAAATAAAAATTTAAGAGTTTATGTATGCAAAAAAATTGAAAACTATAATAAATGCAAGTAAATAAAATTTATTCACTACACAAATGAACACCAAAGTTTTTTTATCCATGTTTGGGAAATTCCACTAGTACAACCCCAAATAGGTTGGAGATTTATTAGAAAAAGATTTCCAATTGATCCTAACATGTTTTAAATATGGATATGCATGCATAAAACACTAATGATCCAAAAATTTCAAGTAGTGGAACAAATTAAATTTTGGATTAAATGTGCGGTATGATATTAACCTGAGCCAAACAAGCCACTTGTTGCAAATTTAAAAAAAAACTTACATAAAAATCATAGATCATTGTCAAGTTATTGATCAATTAATGATGCGTAACGGCTATAATTTTTATGAGAAATGACTTTTGGTTTGGGAGTCAACATTCTGTTAAAAATCCCTTGGCGCCCCTTTTTCGATGATTGCAAAACCTAATATATAAAAACTAAAAAGAGTTTAAAATCCCTAAAAGTGACAGATACTTTTGGGGATTATCTCTCTCTGCTTTTATGCATTTCTATTTTAGATGTTCAATTTTTTTTAAAATACGAACTTGAGTTTTTACTCTCCCTCTTTTCACCTAAACAAAAAGATTAGGCAAATGGATCACAACAAAATGAAAATTTTAGAGTTCATGTATGCAAAAAATAGAAAACAATAAAAAATGTAAGTATAGAAAATTTATTCACACACTACATATGAACACCAAAAGTTTTTATCCATGTTTGGGAAATTCCACTAGAACAAGTCCTAATAGCTGTAAGAAAAATATTTCTAATATATCCTAACATGTTTTAAATATGAATATGCATTCATGAAACATATTGAAGATGCAAATGACATAATGATCAAAAACATTTAAGAAGTAGAACATATTAAATTCTAAAATTTACTTGCAATGGGATATATACCCAAGCCAAACAAACCACTTTTTGAAAATTTACAAAAAGCTGACCTAACAATCATAGATCATTGTACAGTTATTGATGATTTAATGATTCGTAACAAAAATAACTATTTTAAGAAATGACCTATGGTTCGGGAGTCAACACCCAGCTAAAAATCCCAACCCCCCCCTCCCCCCCCCCCCCCCCCCCCTCTCCCTTTTTCTCATGATTTCAAATCCTAATTTATAAAAAATAAAAAGAGTTTACAATCCTTACAAATTACAATTACTTTTTGGAATTACCTCTCTCTGTATTTGTGCATTTCCAATTTACATGTTCGATTTTTTTTCAAATCCAAACTTGAGTTTTCACTCTCCCTTTTTTTTCGTAGACAAAAAGATAAGGCAAATAGATCACACCAAAATGAAATTTTAAAGTTTATGTATGCTAAAAATTTAAAAAAATAATAAATTTACATAAAGAAAATTTATTTACGCACTACAAATGAACACCAGAGTTTTTTTATCCATGTTTGGGAAATTCTACTAGTACAACCCCTAATAGCTAGGAATTTTATAAGAAAAAGATTTCTAGTTGATCCTAACATGTTTTAAATATGAATATGCATGCATGAAACATGTTGAAGATGCAAATGACCTAATGATCCAAAATTTCAAGGAGAACAAAAATTAAATTCTCAAGTTAACATGAGGTGGGATATTTACCAGAGCCCAAACAAACAGGTGATTGGTGGAGGCCATGAACAAGGGGGGCTCTACTACTTGGATGTGCCAAAGGTCAATATGATGTCTACTACTGAAAATGATACAAGATTATGGCACAATTAGTTGGGACATCCTTCCATACAATCTCTTCATCATATTTTTCCATCTCTTAAGATAAGGTCAGAATTCAATTGTGAGGTATGTCAGTTAAGTAATCATCAAATGAGTAAATACTCTCCTGGTCTAGAAGTCAAAAATAACATTCCTTTTTCATTGATTCATACTAATGTTTGGGGGCCTTTGAGTGTCTCTAATATTTCTCAAGCCAAATATTTTATCACTTTTATTGATGATTTCACTTGCACAACTTGGTTGTTTATTTTTAAGGAGCGTTCTGAGATACCAACTATTTTTAAATCTTTTTATGTGATGGTAGTCACACAATTTGGTCAGAAAATAAAAATCCTCCGGTCTGGTAATGCCAAAGAGTATATTTCAAAAGACCTTGACTCCTTTTGTCAAGATAATGACATTATCCATCAGACATCATGTGCCTACACTCCTCAACAAAACGGTCTAGCCGAATGGAAAATCATCATATTCTTGAGGTAGCTCGAGGTCTATTATATGCCATGAAAGTTCCATATTTTTATTGGCCCCATGCTGTCCTTATAGTGTGTTTTCTTATAAATTGTCTACCGTCTACTGTTCTTGGGAATAAATCCCCCTACTCTAAACTTTTACAACATGATGATCCGTTTGCATTACCATTGAAAGTCTTCGGTTGTCAATGTTTTGTTCATAATACTTTACCTAGACACAGCAAACTTGACCCTAAATCTATAAAGCGTATATTTTTGGGATACTCTTGAACACAAAAGGGTTATGTTTGTTATAGTCCCTCTTTACAACGTTTATTTGTGTCCAGGGATGTAACATTCTTTGAAGACTCATATTATTCTGATAGCGCTCCACCTGGTATGTCATCAGTACCAAGCTCTCCTCGACCGGTTGTGCCTCGTGATACAGAGATTGTTCAGCCCCCAGAGATAGTGGTCGATACCACACCTGCCGAGTTGTCAGATCCACCAGAGGTAAGTCCTTCATCACAAGTCATTTTTGGTCCTGAATTTGATACTCGTCCTATTGCTATAAGAAAAGAACCACATTCATGCACTCAACTTTCTACTTCTCATCCTATCTCCAATTTTGTGTCTCATCATCGCCTCTCACCTCTATGTTGTCAGTTTTTTTCTTCTATTTCCTCTATATTTGTTCCACAGTCATATCAGGAGGCTCTACAACATCCAGGGTGGAAGGTAACAATGGATGAAGAGATGAAGGCCCTTAATGATAATCACACATGGTCTCTGGTTTCACTACCTACAGATAAAAAACCTGTTGGTTGCAAGTGGGTTTATACAATAAAACATAATCCGGATGGGACCATTGCACGATTGAAGGCTTGACTGGTTGCAAAAGGTTACACTAAATACTATGGCATTGATTATGATGAGATATTCTCTCTAGTGGCAAAAATGACCTCGGTACGTATATTATTATCCTTGGCAACTAATTCTTCTTGGCCCATATATCAACTGGATGTTAAAAATGCATTTCTCAATGGTGATATCAAAGAAGAGATTTATATTCAATAATCATTTGCATATGTGGTTGAGGGGGAGTCCGTATGTCGCCTTAAAAAATCTCTATGTGGGCTAAAACAATCCCCACAGGCAGGTTTTTTTAGATGCTCTGCAGACCACTCAGTCTTTATTGAAAACACAACAAGAGGTAAGGTGATTCTAGTTGTTTATGTTGATGATATTATTTTAACTGGGAGTGATTCTGAGGGCATTCAAAAAATACAAGAAAGAATATGTGCTGAATTCAAGACGAAGGATCTTGGATTACTGAAATAATTTTTGGGGATTGAGGTCTTACAATCCAGATGGGATTATTCTATCCCAAAGAAAATACGCACTTGATCTACTAGAAGAAACAGGTATGATGGGTTGCAAACCGGTAGACACTCAAATGGATGCAAATACAAGATTATGTGGAGGCACTAGAGAAGATGTTGATATCGTCAAATATCAAAGGTTAGTAGGACGAGTTATTTACCTATGTGTAATGAGGCCAAACATTTCATATGCAGTAAGTGTGGTAAGTTAGTACATGCAGAAGCCACAACTTAGTCATTGGCAAGCACTTGAGAGGATACTACGTTATCAGAAAGGGACTCCTCGAAGGGTGTTCCTCTATAAAAAACATGGTCACTTCAACATTGAGGGATTCGCGGATGCAGACTAGGCTGGATCCCCAAATGATAGAAAATCTACTTCTAATTTTTGCACGATGATTGGAGGAAATCTTGTGACATGGAAAAGCAAAAAAAAAAATGTAGTAGCACGGTCAAGTGCAGAAGCAGAATACAGAGCCATGGCACACACTGTAAGTGAACTTTTATGGATGAGGTCCCTTCTCACTAAATTTGGATTTTATAAAGAAGCTCCAATGGACCTATACTGTGATAACCAAGCAGCAATACATATTGCATCGAATCCAGTCTTCCATGAGCGGACAAAGCACATTGTGGTCGATTGCCACTTTATACGAGAAAAAATCCAAGCTGGTATCTTATCCCTAAAGTACATCTCGTCACAAAATCAAGTTGCAGACATCATCACCAAACCAGTCACTCACAAGATTATGTCTACCATATGCAACAAGCTGGGTGTTTATGACGTCCAAGCTTGAGGGGGAGTGTCACAATGTGGGGCCCACAATGGTGCTCGAGCTGGTGGGACCCACCATGAGGACGTAGGTCATCAAGAAGAATCCTAGAGGACTTGGGACACAAAGAAGACGTCTCTCCCCAAGCAAGCTCGAGTAAAGGAATCAAGAAGCACAAGTTGAGTTGATTTAGAAGACTTGAAGATCAAGTGGGGCCCACAAGATCTCACGAGATGGCACAATTATCAAGGTGCACTGGAGAATCATGAGGGGCCCACTAGGATAAGGCCACGAGCTGGCTTATCACTTATATTCACGTGGATAATAAAGAACTCCTAGTTCTACTCAAATTAGTCTTCTAGGAGTTCTAGTTTGAATAGACTTACTTATTTTGAGACTTACGTATATTGAAGAGTTAGAGTTAGAATGTAATTAGGATTGAATAACAACTTGTATGAAGACTCTACCTCCTCCTCTCCTATAAATAGAGAGGTTGTAATTTGGAATTAATCAAGCAACACATTCAATCCTGAGTTTGTTCTCTCTCTCCCTCTCCTTGCTTGGCGCAACTCATCCTTTCCCTTTTAATTTTTTTCTGCTCTACCCAAGAGCTTTTCTCCCCTTTTCTCTCTTTTTCTTTCTTCTTTCTTTTGCTCGTGATTATGGAAAAGGGGTCCTAAATTCAACATTTGGGAAATTCCACTAGTACAACCCCTAATAGCATGGAATTTTATAAGAAAGAGATTTCTAATTGATCCTAACATGTTTTAAATATGGATATACATGCATGAAACATGTTGAAGATTCAAATGACCTAATGATCCAAAATATTCAAAGAGTCGAACAAATTAAATTCTCAAGTTAATGTGTGGTGGGATATTTACCCGAGCCAAACAAGCCATTTTTTTCCATTTACAAAAAGCTGACCTAACAAACATAGATCAATTTTATGTTATTGATCAATTAATGATACGAAATGGCTATAATTGTTTTAAGAAATGACTTATGGTTTGGGAGTCAACACTCAGTTAAAAATCCCTGGCCTCCCCCATTTCCCATGATTGCAAAACCAAAGGTATAAAAAATAAAAATATTTTACTATCCCTAAAAATTACAAATACTTTTTGGTATTATCTCTCTCGGCATTTTTCCATTTCATTTTAAGATTTTCAATTTTTTTTCAAATCCAAACTCGAGTTTTCAGTCTCCATTTTTTCTCGTAAACAAAAAGATAAGGCAAAAAGATCACAACAAAATGAAAATTTTAGAACTGAAAACAATAATAAATGTAAGTAAAGAAAATTTATTCACGCACTACAAATGAACACCAATTGTTTTTTATCCATGTTTGGGAAATTCCACAAGTACAACCCCTAATAGCTTGGAATATTTTAAGAAAGAGATTTCAAATTCATCCTAACATGTTTTAAATATGGATATGCATGCATGAAACATGTTGAGGACACAAATGACCTAATGATCCAAAAATTTCAAGGAGTAGAACATATTAAATTCTCAAGTTAACCTGTGGTGGGATATTTACCCAAGCCAAACAAGCCACTTTTTGCCTAATTACAAAAAGCAGACCTAAAAAAAAATCTTTGTAAAGTTATTGATCGATTAATGATGCGTAATAGCTATATTTTTTGTAAGAAAGGACTTTATGTTTGGGAGTCAACACACAGTGAAAAATCTCACGCCCCCTCTTTTTCGATGATTGTAAAACCTAATTGTTGGAAGATAAGATCAAGCCCAAATGACCAAGGAAGGCCCACATATGTAAGATTATTATAATATGGGCCACAAGACCATGGAACACCCACAAGATGGGCCTAAGCCCATAAGTAGGACACTATGATTACCATGAGCTGACATCATTATCACATCAGTTGGAAGATCAAGAAGGACTCATAAAAGTATCTTTATCTTAGGTTCACGACCATGAAGAGTTTTAGTTTGAGTTATGTTTGTCTTTTATCTATATTGAGTTATTTAATTATGTTAGGACTTATCTTTAAGTGTTAGAGTTAGGGTGTAATTGTAATTGGACTCTACTACCTTCCTCTATTATAAATAGAGGTCCATGTACTCTGATTACAACAAGTTATTGATATCAATGAAGTATTTCACTTTTCCATAAATTCAACATTAATAAATTTAAACTTAAAAGAGTTTACTATCCCTACAAATTACCCTTTTTTTTGGGAATTATTTCTCTCTACATTTATTCATTTTCATTTTAGATGTTCAAATGTTTTTCAAATCCAAACTTGAGTTTTCACTCTCCCTTTTTTCTTGTAAACAAAAAGATAAGGCAAAAAGATCACAACAAAAAGAAAATTTTAAAGTTCAAGTATGCAAAAATTTAAAAACAATAATAACTGTAAGTAATGAAAATTTATTCACACATCACAAATGAACACCAAAGTTTTTTTTATCCATGTTTTGGAAATTCCACAAGTACAACCCCTAATAGCTTCAAATTTTATAATAAAGAGATTTATAATTGATCCTAACATGTTTTAAATATGGATATGCATGCTTGAAACAAGTTGAAGATGCAAATGACCTAATGATAAAAAAATTCAAGGAGTAGAACAAATTAAATTCTCAAGTCAACATAATGGGATATTCTCGATTAATGATGCGTTAATTTTTGTAAGAAATGACCTATGGTTTGGGAGAAAACACTTAGTTAAACCCCCCCTGCCTTTTCCTATCATAGAAAAACCTAATATATAAAAAATAAAAAGATTTTACAGTCCCTATAAGTTAGAAATAATTTTTTGAATTATCTCTCTACATTTGTGCATTTCAATTTTAGATGTTGAATTTTTTTTAAATATAAACTTGACTTTTCACTCTCCCTTTTTCTCATAAACAAAAAGATAAGGCAAATAGATCACAACAAAATGAAAATTTTAGAGTTTATGTTTGCAAAATATTGAAAACAATAATAAATTGTAAATAGAGAAAAAATATTCACACACTTCAAATGCACACCAATGTTTTATTAGCCACGTTAGGGAAATCCCACTAGTACAACCCCTAATTGCTTGGAATTTTATAAGAAAGCGATTTCTAATTGATCCTAACATGTTTTAAATATGGATATGCAAGCATGAAACATGTTGAAGATGCAAATGACCTAATGATCAAAAAATTTCGAGTAGAACAAATAAAATTCTCAATTTAACGTGTGGTGGGATATTTACCCGAGCCAAACAAACCACTTTTTTCCCATTTAAAAAAAGTTTCCAAACAATTATAGATCATTGTAAAGTTATTGATCGATTAATGAAGCGTAATGGCTATAATTTGTAAGAAATAACTTATGGTTTGGGAATCAACACCGAGTTAAAAAATCCTCGCTCTCCCCCCCCCCCCCCCCCCCCCCCCCCCCCCCCCTCTTTCCCCTTACCAATGATTTCAAAACCATATATATATAAACTAAAAAGAGTTTAGAATCTATAAAAACTACATATACTTTTTGGAATTATCTCTTTCTTCATTTGTGAATTTCCATTTTAGATGTTCAAATTTTTTTTCAAATACAAACTTGACTTTTCACTCTCCCCTTCTTTCTCGTAAACTAACAGATAAGGTAAATAGATCAACACAAAATGAAAATTTTAAAGTTTATGTATGCAAAAAATTGAAAACAATAATAAATTTAAGTAAATTAAATTTATTCACGAACTACAAATGAACACCAATTTTTTTTTTATCCATGTTTGCAAAATTTCACTTGTACAACCCCTAATAGTTAGTAATTTAATAATAAAGAGATTTCTAATTGATCCTAACATGTTTTAAATACAGATATGCATGCATGAAACATGTTGAAGATGCAAATGATCTAATGATCCAAAAATTTCATGGAGTAGAACAAATTAAATTCTCAAGTTAACGTGCGGTGGGATATTTACCGAAGCCAAACAACCCACTTTTTTGCCCATTTACAAAAATCTGACCTAACAATCATTAGATCAATGTAAAGTTATTGATCGATGAATGATGCCTAACGGCTATAATTTTTGTTAGAAATGACTTATGGTTTGGGTGTCAACACTCAGTTAAAAATCCCTCGCCCCCCCTTTTTTCGATAATTGCAAAACTTAATATATAAAAACTAAAAAGAGTTTACAATCCTAAAAAAATACTGATACTTTTTGGAATTATCTCTCTTTGCATTTGTGCATTTCCATTTTAGATGTTCAATTTTTTTTCAAATCAAACTTGAGTTTTCACGCACCTTTTTTTCTCGTAAACAAAAAGAAAAGGTAAATATATCACGAAAAAATGAAAAGATTATAGGTTATGTATGCAAAAAATTAAAAATAATAATAAATGTATATAAAGAAAATTTATTCAGGCACTACAACTGAACACCAAAGTTTTTTTATACATGTTTGGTAAATTCGACTAGTATAACTCCTAATAGCTTGGACTTTTAAAAGAAAGAGATTTTTAATTGATCCTAACATGTTTTAAATATGGATATGCATGCAGGAAACATGTTGAAGATGCAAATGACCTAATGATCCAAAAATTTCATGGAATAGAAAAAATTAAACTCTCAAGTTAACGTGCACTGGGATATTTACACAAGCCAAACAAGCCACTTTTTGCCTATTTACAAAAAACTGACCTAAGAATCATATAATATTGTAAAGTTATTGATCGATTAATGATGTGTAACAACTATAATTTTTGTAAGAAATGACTTGTGGTTTGGGATTAAACACTTAGTTAAAAATCCTTTGCTCCCCTTTTCAGATGATTGCTAAACCTAATATATAAAAACAAAAAAGAGTTTACAATCCCCAAAAACTACACATCATTTTTGAAATTATCTCTCTCTCCATTTGTGCATTTCCATTTTAGATGTTCAATTTTTTTTCAAATCCAAACTTGAGTTTTCACTCACCCTTTTTTCTTGTAAACAAAAAAATAAGGCAAATCCATCGCAAAAAATGAAATTTTTTGAGTTTAGGTTTTCAAAAATTTGAAAAATAATAATAAATATAAGTAAAGAAAATTTATTCACGCACTACAAATGAACACCAAAGTTTTTTTATCTATGTTAGGGAAATTCCACTAGTATAACCCCTAATCGCTTTGAATTTTATAAGAAAGAGATTTCTAATTGATCCTAATATGTTTTGAATATGGGTATGTATGCATTAAACAATGCTAAGATGAAAATGACCTATTGAACCAAAACTTTCAAGGAATAAAACAAATTAAATTCTCAAGTTAACATGCAGTGGGATATTTACCCGAGCCAGACAAGCCACTTTTTGCCCATTTACAAAAAGCTGACCTAACATTCATAGAACATTTTAAAGTTATTGATCGATTAATGATGCTTAAAGGCTATAATTTTTGTAAGATAAGACATGGTTTGGGAGTCAACACTCAGTGAAAAATCTCTTCAGCCACTTTTTGCCCATTTACAAAAAGCTGACCTAACAATCATAGAACATTGTAAAGTTATTGATCGAATAATGATCCGTAAAGGCTATAAATTTTGTAAGATAAGACATATGGTTTGGGAGTCAACACTCAGTGAAAAATCTCTTCCCCCTCCCCCTTTTCCGATGATTGCAAAACCAAATATATAAAAACTAAAAGATAAGCAAATAGATCACTTAAATTTTTTTTACAGTTTATCTTTGTAAAAATTAAAACAATAATAAATTTAAGTAAATAAATTTATTCATGCACTACAAATGAACACAAAAGTTTTTTTATCAATGTTTGGTAAATTCCACTATTACACCTTCTAATAGGTTGGAATTTTATAAGAAAGAGATTTCTAATTGATCCTAACATTTTTAAATATGATATGCATGCTTTAAACATGTTGAATATGAAAATGACCTAATGATCCAAAAATTTCAAGGACTAGAAAAAAATTAAATTATCTAGCTAACATGCGGTGGGATATTTACCCGAGAAAAACAAGCCACTTTTTGCCCATTTAAAAAAAGCTGACCTAACAATCATAGATCATTGTAAAGTTATTGATTGATTAATTATGCATAATGGCTATAATTTTTGTATGAAAGTACTTCTTTTTTGGGAGTCAACACTCAGTTAAAAATCCCCTGTGCCCCCTCCCCCTTTTCAGATGATTGCTAAACATAATATATAATAACTAAAATAATTTTACTACGCCTAAAAATTACAGATAATTTTTATAATTATCCCTCTCTACAATTTTACATTTCCATTTTAGATGTTCAATTTTTTTTCGAATCCAAACTTGAGTTTTCACTCTCCCTTTTTCTCGAAAACTAAAAGATAAGGCAAATAGATCACAACAAAATGAAAATTTTAGAGTTTATGTATGCAAAAAGTTCAAAACAATAATAAATATAAGAAAAGAAAATTTATTCACGCACTACAAATGAACACCAAAGTTTTTGTAACCATGTTTGGGAAATTCCACTAGTACAACACCTAATAACTTGGAATTTTAAAAGAAAGAAATTTCTAATTGATCCTACCATATTTTAGGATATGCATATGTGAAACATGTTGAAGATACAAATGACCTAATGATCCAAAAATTTCAAGGATTAGAACAAATTAAATTCTCAAGTTTACGTGTGGTGGGATATTTACTCGAGCCAAACATGCCACTTTTTGTCCATTTACAAAAAGCTGACCTAACAATCATATAAAATTGTAGAGTTTATGTATGAAAAAAATTGAAAACAATAATAAAAATAAGTAAAGAAAATTTATTCACACACTACAAATGAATTCCAAAGTTTTTTTTATTTATGTTAGGGAAATTCCACTAGTTCAACCACTTACAAGTTTTGCATATGGATATGCATGCATGAAATAATGGTAAGATGCAAATGACCAAATGATCGAAAAATTTCAAGTAGTACAAATAAATTCTCAAATTAACATGCGGTGGGATGTGTACCCAAGCCAAACTTTTTGCCAATTTAAAAAAATCTGACCTATAAATTATAGAACGTAGTAAAGTTATTAATTGATTAATGATGTGTAACGGCTATAATTTTGGTAAGTAATGACTTATGGTTTGAGAGTCAACATTTAGATAAAAATCCCTCGCCCTCCCTTTTCTGATGATTGCAAAACCAAATATATCAATACAAAAAAATTTTTTTAAGCCCTACAAATTACATACACGTTTTGGAATTATCTCTCTCTCACTTTTTGCATTTCCATTCTTAATGTTCAATTTTTTTTTTCAAATCCAAACTTATGTTTTCACTCTCCCTTTGTTCTCGTAAACAAAAAGATAATGCAAATAGATCACAACAAAATGAAAATCATAGAGTTTATGTATGCAAAAAATGGTAAAGAATAACAAAATGTAAGTAAAGAAAATTTATTCACTCACTACAAATGAACACAAAAGTTTTTTATCCATGTTTTGGAAATTCCACTAGTACAACCCTAACAACTTTAAGAAAGAGATTTCTAATTGATCCTAACATGTTTTAAATATAGATATGCATGCAAGAAACATGTTTAATTTGTAAATGACCTAATGATCCAAAAATTTCAACAAGTAGAAAAAATTAAATTCTCAAATTAGTGTGTGGGGGATATTAACCCGAGGCAAACATTCCCCTTTTTGCCCATTTACAAAAATCTTACCTAACAATCATAGAACGTTGTAAACTTATTGATCGATTAATGATTCATAATGGCTATACTTTTTTTAAGAAATTACTTAAGGTTTGGGAGTCAACACTCAGTTAAAAATCCCTCGACCCATTTTCCAATGATTGCAAAAAAAATATATAAAAACTAAAAAGAGTTTAAAATCCCTAAAAATTACACATACTTTTTGGAATTATCTTTCTCTGCATTTGTCCATTTCCATTTTATATATTCAAATTTTTTTTAAATCCAAACAAAAGTTGTGACTCACCCTTTTCTCTTGCAAACAAAAAAATAATGCAGATAGATCACAAAAAAAAAAGAAAATTTAGAGTTTATGGATGCAAAAAATTGAAAACAAAAATAATTGTAAGAAAAGAAAATTTATTCACGCACCACAAATGAACACCAAAGGTTTTTTATCCATGTTTTGGAAATTCCACTAGTACAACCCCTAATAGCTTGGAATTTTATAAGAAAGAGATTTCTAATTGATCCTAACATGTTTTAAATATGGATATGTATGCATGAAACATGTTGAAGATGCAAATGACCTAATTATCAAAAAAATTTAAGGAGTAGAACCAATTAAATTCTCAAGTTAACGTTCCCTGGGATATTTACCCGAGCCAAACAAGCCCCTTTTTGCCCATTTACAAAAAGCTGACCTAACAATCATATAACATTGTAAAGTTATTGTTTGATTAATGATGCGTAACGACATGAAGTTTTGTATGAAATGACTTGTGGTTTGGGAGTCAACACTCAGTTAAAAATCCATCCCCCCCTTTCCCTATGATTTAAAAACCTAATATATAATAACTGAAAAGAGTTTACAATCCCTACAAATTACACATACTTTTTGGAATTATCTCTCAGCATTTGTGCATTTACATTTTAGATG
Source organism: Aristolochia californica (assembly GCF_029961685.1). Classification (NCBI taxonomy): domain Eukaryota; kingdom Viridiplantae; phylum Streptophyta; class Magnoliopsida; order Piperales; family Aristolochiaceae; genus Aristolochia; species Aristolochia californica. The sequence continues at coordinate 19,915,496 of NW_027181771.1, forward strand.
TTCAATATTTTTTAAAATCCAAACTTAAGTTTTCACTCAAACTTTTTTCTCGTAAACTAAATAAAACGCAAATAGATCCCATCAAAATGAAAATTTTAGAGTTTACGTATGCAAAAAATTGAAAACAATAATAAAAATATGTAAAACAAATTTATTCAAACACTACAAAATGAACACCAAAGTTTTTTTATCCATGTTAGGGAAATTCCACTAGTACAACCCCTAATAGCTTTGAATTTTATAAGAAAGAGATTGCAAATTTATCCTAACATGTTTTGAATAAGGATATGCATGCATGAAACAATGGTAAGATGCAAATGACCTAATGATCCAAATATTTCAAGGAGTAGAACAAATTAAATTCTCATGTTAACGTGCGGTGGGATATTTACCCAAGCCAAACAAGCCACTTTTTGCCCATTTACAAAAAGGTAACCTAACAATCATAGAACATTGTAAAGTTATTGATCGATTAATGTTGTGTAACGGCTATTATTTTTGAAAGGAATGACTTATGGTTTGGGAGTCAACATTTAGATAAAAATCCCTCGCCTCCCCTTTTTCGATGATTGCAAAACCAAATACATAAATACAGAAAAGAGTTTGTAAGCCCTATAAATTATAGATACTTTTTGAAATTATCTCTCCCTCCATTTTTCGCATTTCCTTTTTTTGTTCAATTTTTTTTTTAAAATACAAACTTGAGTTTTCACTCTTCCTTTTTTTCTCGTAAAAAAAAGATAATACAAATAGATCTAAAAAAATGAAAATTTTAGAGTCGATGTATGCAAAAAATTTAAAACAATAATAAGTGTTAGTAAAGAAAATTTATTCACGCACTACAAATGAACACAAAAGTTTTTTTATCCCTGTTTGGGAAATTCCACTAGTATAACGCCTAAAAGATTTAAAAAAGAGATTTATAATTGATCTTAACATGTTTTAAATATGGATATGCATGCATGAAACATGTTGAATATGGAAATGACCTATTGATCTAAAAATTTCGAGTAGGAAAAATTAAATTCTCAAGTTAACATGTAGTGGGATATTTACCCAAGTCAAACATACTACTTTTTGTCCATTTACAAAAAGCTGACCTAACAATCATAGAACATTGTACAGTTATTGATCAATTAATGGGGCGTAATGGCTAGAATTTTGTAAGAAATAACTGATGGTTTGGGAGTCAACACTCAGTTAAAAATCCCTTGCCCCCTGTTCTAATGATTGCAAAACCAAATATATAAAAACTAAAAAGAGTTTACAATCCCTAAAAATTACACATACTTTTTTGGAATTATATCTCTCTGCATTTGTGCATTTCCATTTTATATGTTCAACTTTTTTTTTAAATCCAAACATGAGTTTTGACTCACCCTTTTCTCTAGCAAACAAAAAAAGAATGCAGATAGATCACAAAAAAATGAAAATTTTAGAGCATATGGATGCAAAAATTTGAAAACAATAAAAAATGTATGTAAATAAAATTTATTCACACACCACAATTGAACACCAAAGGTTTTTTATCCATGTTGTGGAAATTCCACTAGTACAACCCCTAATAGCTTGGAATTTTATAAGAAAGAGATTTCTAATTGATCCTAACATGTGTTCAATGTGGATATGTATGCATTAAACATGTTGAAGATGCGAATGACCTAATTATCCAAAAAAAATTAGGAGTAGAACCAATTAAATTTTCAAGTTAATGTTCCCTGGGATATTTACCCGAACCAAACAAGCCCCTTTTTGCGCATTAACAAAAATCTGACCTAAAAAGCTGACCTAAAAATCTCTACATTTGACCATTTCCATTTTACATGTTCAATTTTTTTAATTTACAAACTTGAGTTTTCACTCAACCTTTAATCTCGTAAAACAAAAAAATAAGGCAAAAAGATCTCAAATATGTAAATAAAATTTATTCACGCACTACAAATGAACACCAAAGTTTTTTTATCCTTGTTAGGGAAATTCCACTAGTACAACCCCTAATAGTTTTGAATTTTATAAGAAAGAGATTTCTAATTTATCCTAATATGTTTTGAATAAGGATATGCATGGATGAAACAATGGTAAGATGCAAATGACCTAATGATCCAAAAATTTCAAGGAGTAGAACAAATTAAATTCTCAAGTTAACGTACGGTGGGATATTTATCAGAGCCAAAACAAGCCACTTTTTGTCCATTTACAAAAAGTTGACCTAACCATCATAAAACGTGTAAAGTTATTGATCAATTAATGATGTGTAACGGCTATTATTTTGGTAAGGAATAACTTATGGTTTGGGAATCAACACTTAGATAAAAATACCTCACCCCCCTTTTCTGATGATTGTAAAACCAAATATATAAATACTAAAAAGTGCTTGTATGCCCTATAAATTACAAATACTTTTTGAAATTATCTCTCTCTCCATTTTTGTATTTCCATTTTTTATGTTCATTTTTTTTTTCAAATCCAAACTTGAGTTTTCACTCTCCTTTTTTTTTCAAATAGATCACAACAATATGAAAATTTTAGAATTTATGTATGCAAAAAATGGAAAACAATGATAAATGTAAGTGAAGAAAATTTATTCACGCACTACAAAGGAACACAAAAGTGTTTTTATCCATGTTCAAGAAATTCCACTAGTACAACCCCTAAAAGCTTTAAGAAAGAGATTTCTAATTGATCTTAACATGTTTTAAATATGGATATGCATGCATGAAACATATTGAATATGGAAATGACCTAATGATCCAAAAATTTCGAGTAGAAAAATTTAAATTCTCAAGTTAATGTCTTGTGGGATAATTACCCAAGGCAAACAAGCAACTTTTTTGCCCATTTACAAAAAGCTGACCTAACAATCACCGAACGTTGAAAACTTATTGATCGATTAATGATGCATAACAGCTAGAAATTTTGAAAGAAATGATTGATGGTTTGGGAGTCAACAATCAGTTAAAAATCCCTCACCCTCTTTTTCAATGATTCAAAAACCAAATATATAAAAACAAAAAAAGAGTTTAGAATCTCTAAACATTACACATACTTTTTGGAATTATATCTCTCTGCATTTGTGCATTTCCATTTTATATGTTCAATTTTTTTTCAAATCCAACCTTGAGTTTTTACTCACCCTTTTTTCTGGCAAACAAAAAAAAAAGGCAAATAGATCAGAAAAAAAATGAAAATTTAAGATTTTATGGATGCAAAAAATTTAAAAAAATAATAATAAATGTACGTAAAGAAAATTTATTCACACACCACAAATGAACACCAAAGTTTTTTTATCCTTGTTTTGGAAATTTCACTCGTACTACCCTTAATAGCTTGGAATTTTTTAAGAAAGCGATTTCTAATTGATCCTAACTTGTTTTAAATATGGATATGCATACATCAAACATGTTGAAGATGAAAATGATCTAATGATCCCAAAATTTTAAGGAGAAGAACAAATTAAATTCTCAAGTTAACGTTCCCTGGGATATTTACCGAAGCCAATCAAGCCACTTTTTTCCCATTTACAAAAAGTTGACCTAACAATCATATAACATTGTAAAGTTATTGATCGATTAATGATGCGTAACGACATGAAGTTTTGTATGAAAATGTCTTATGGTTTGGGAGTCAACACTCAGTGACCCCCCCCCCTTTCCCCTTTTTCTTTGATTTAAAAACCTAATATATAATAACTGAAAAGAGTTTACAATCCCTAAAAAGAACACATACTTTTTGGAATTATCTCTCTCAGCATTTGTGCATTTCCATTTTAGATGTTCAATTTTTTTTTTAAATCTAAACTTAAGTTTTCACTCAACCTTTTTTCTTATCAACTAAAAAATAAGACAAATAGATCTCAACAAAATGAAAATTTTAGAGTTTATGTATGGAAAAAATTAAAAAAATAATAAAAATAGGTACATAAAATTTATTCACGAACTACAAATGAACACCAAAGTTTTTTTATCCTTGTTAGGAAAATTCCACTAGTATAACCCCTAACAGCTTTGAATTTTATAAGAAAGAGATTTCTAATTGATCCTAATATGTTTTGAATATGGATATGCATGCATGAAACAATGGTAAAATGCAAATGACCTAATTATCCAAAACTTTCAAGGAGTAGAACAAATTAAACTGTCAAGTTAACGTGCGGTGGGATATTTACCCAAGCCAAATAAACCACTTTTTGCCCATTTAAAAATCGTTGACGTAAGAATCATAGAACATTGTAAACTTATTGATCGATTAATGATGTGTAACAGCTATAATTGTTTGTAAAGGAATGACTTATGGTTTGGGAGTCAACACTTAGATAAAAATCCCTCACCCCCATCCCCCCTTTTCCAATGATTGCAAAATCAAATATATAAAAACTAAAAAGAGTTTACAATGCCTAAAAATTACAGATACTTTTTGGAATTATCTTTCTCTCTATTTTCGCATTTCCATTTTTTATGTTCAATTTTTTTTAAAATCCAAACTTTAGTTTTCACTCCCTTTTTTCTCGTATACAAAAAGATAATGCAAATAGATGACAAAGAAATTAAAATTTTAGAGTTTATGTATGCAAAAAATGGAAAACAATAAGAAATGTAAGTAAAGAAAGTTTATTCACGCACTACAATTGAACACCAAAGTTTTTTTATCCATGTTTGAGAAATTTCACTAGTACAACCCCTAAAAGGTTTAAGAAAGAGATTTCTAATTGATCCTAATATGTTTTAAATATGGATATGCATGCATGAAACATGTTGAGTATGGAAATGACCTAATGATCCAAAAAATTCAAGTAGAAAAAATTAAATTCTCATGTTAACGTGCGGTTGGATATTTACCCATGGGAAACTAGCCACTTTTTGCCCATTTTCAAAAAGTTGACCTAACAATCATAGAACGTTGTAAACTTATTGATCAATTAATGATGCGTAATGGCTATAATTTTTGTAAGAAATGACTTATAGATTTGGAGTCAACACTCAGTTAAAAATCCCCCGCCCCCTTTTCCAATGATTGGAAAACGCAATATATAAAAACTAAAAAGAGTTTACAATCCCTAAAAGTTAAACATACTTTTTGGAAATATCTCTTTCTGAATTTGTGAATTTCCATTTTATATGTTCAATTTTTTTTCAAATCCAAACTTGAGCTTTCACTCACCCTTTTTTCTCGTAAACAAAAAAATAAGGCAAATAGATCACAAAAATAAAAGAAACTTTTAGAGTATATGGATGCAAAAAATTGAAAACAATAATAAATGGTAAGTAAATAAAATCTATATACGCACCGCAAATGAACACCAAAGTTTTTTTATCCATGTGTTGGAAATTCCACTGGTACAACCCCCAATAGCTTGGAATTTATTAAGAAAGATCCTAATATGTTTTAAATATGGAAATGCATGCATGAAACATGTTGAATATGAAAATGACCTAATGATCCAAAAATTTCAATGATTAGAAAAAATTAAAATCTCAAGTTAACGTGCCCTGGGATATTTACTCGAGACAAACAAGCTCCTTTTTACCTATTTACAAAAATATGATGTAACAATCATATAACATTATAAAGTTATTTATTGATTAATGATGGGTAACAACAAGAAGTTTTGTAAGTAATGACTTATGGTTTGGGAGTCAACACTCAGTTAAAATCCCACACCCCCTCTTCTAATGATTGCAAACCTAATATATAATAACTAAAAAGAGTTTAAAATCCATAAAAATTACAAATACTTTTTGGAATTATCTCTCTTTGCATTTGTGCATTTCCATTTTAGATCAATTTTTTTTTCAAATCAAACTTGAGTTTTCACTCCCTTTTTTCTCGTAAACAAAAAGATAAGACAAATATATCACCACAAAATGAGAATTTTAAAGTTTATGGATGCAAAAAATTGAAAACAGTAATAAATGTAAGTAAAGAAAATTTATTCACATACTACAAATGAACACCAAAATTTTTTTATCTATGCTAGGGAATTTCTAGTAGTATAGCTCCTAATAGCTTGGAATTTTATAAGAAAGAGATTTCTAATTCATCTTAACATGTTTTTAATATATATATGCACACAGGAAACATGTTGAAGATGCAAATGACCTATTGATTCAAAAAGTTCAAGGAGTAGAACAAATTAAATTCGCAAGTTAACGTGCAATGGGATATTTACACGAGCCAAACAAGCCACTTTTTGCCCATTTACAAAAAGTTGACCTAAAAATCATAGACCATTGTAGTGTTATTGATCGATTAATGATGCGTAATGGCAAGAATTTTTGTCGAAAATGACCTATGGTTTGGGATTCAACACTCAGTTAAAAAACCATACCCCCCTCCCCTTCCTTTTCCCATGATTTCAAAACCAAACATATAATAACTAAAAAGAGTTTAAAATCCCTAAAATATTACAAATACTTTTTGGAATTATCTCTCTCTGCATTTGTGCATTTCTGTTTTAGATGTTCAATTTTTTTTCAAATCCAAACTTGAGTTTTTACTCTCCCTTTTTCTCGTAAAAAAAAAGATAAGGCAAATAGATCACAACGAAATAAAAATTTTAAATTTTATGTAAGCAAAAAGTTGAAAAAAAATATAAATATTAGAAAATAAGATTTATTCATGCACTACAAATGAACACCAAAGTTTTTTAAACCATGTTTGATAAATTCCACTAGTACAACCCCTAATAGCTTGGAATTTTATAAGAAAGAGATTTCTAATTGATCCTAGCATGTTTTACATATGGATATGCATGTATGAAACATGTTGAAGATGCAAATGACCTAATGATCCAAAATTTTCAAGGAGTAGAACAAATTAAATTCTCCAGTTTACGTGCGGTGGTATATTTACCTGAGCCAAACATGCCACTATTTGCCCATTTACAAAAAGTTGACCTAACAATCATAGATCATTGTAAAGTTATTAAACGATAAATGATGCTTAATGGCTATAATATTTTTAAGAAATGAATTATGGTTTGGGAGTCAACACTCAGGTAAAACTCCCTCGCACCTCTTTTCCAATTATTGGAAAACCAAATATATAAAAACTAAAAAGATTTTACAATCCCTAAAATTTACAGATACTTTTTGGAATTATCTCTCTCTGCATTTGTCCATTTCTATTTTAGATGTTTAATTCTTTTTCAAATCCAAAGTTGATTTTTCACTCAACCTTTTTTCTCGTAAACAAAAACATTAGAGAAATTGATATGAACAAAATGAAAATTTTAGAGTTTATGCATGAAAAAAATTGAAAGCAATAATAAATATAAGTAAAGAAAATTTATTCACGCACTACAAATGAACAACAAAGTTTTTTTATCCATGTTAGGGAAATTCTACTAGTAGCTTTGAATTTTATATGAAAAATATTTCTAATTTATCCTATCATGTTTAGAATATGGATATGCATGCATGAAACAATGGTAAGATGCAAATGACCTAATTCTCCAAAAAATTCAAGAGGAAGAACAAATTAAATTCTAAAGTTAACATGCGGTGAGATTTTTACCCATGCCAAAAAAACCACATTTTGCCCATTTACAGAAAGCTGACCTAACAGTCATAGAATGTTTAAATTTATTGATCGATTAATGAAGTGTAACGGCTATAATTTTTGTAAGGAATGACTTATGATTTGGGAATCAACACTTAGATAAAAATCCAACGCACCCCCCCTCCTTTTCCAATGATTAAAAAACCAAATATATAAATACTATAAAGAGTTTGTATGCCCTAAAAATTACGGATACTTTTTTGAATTATCTCTCTCCATTTTCACATTTCCTTTTTTTATGGTCAATTTTTTTTCAAATCCAAACTTGAGTTTTCACTCTCCGTTTATTCTCGTAAACAAAAAGATAAATCAAATAGATCACAACAAAAGGAAAATTTTAGAGTTTATGTATGTAAAAAATAGAAAAAAAAATAAACGTAAGTAAATAAAATTTATTCACGTACTACAAATGAACACAAAAGTTTTTTTTATCCATGTTTGGGAAATTCCTCTAGTACAACCCCTAAATGCTTTAAGAAAGAGATTTCTAATTGATCCTAACATGTTTTAAATATGGATATGCATGCATGAAACATGATGAATATGGAAATGACCTAATGATCCAAAAATTTCAATTAGAAAATATTAAATTCTCAAGTTAACAAGTGGTGGGATATTTACCTTTGGCAAACAAGCCACTTTTTGCCCATTTACAAAAAGTTAACCTAACAATCATAAAACGTTGTAAACTTCTTGATCGATTAATGATGCGTAATGGCTAGAAGTTTCGTAAGAAATCATAGACGGTTTGGGAGTCAACACTCAGTTAAAAATCCCTTGCCCCCTTTTCCAATGATTGAAAAACAAAATATATAAAAAATAAAAAGAGTTTACACTCCCTAAAAATTACACATACTTTTTTGAATTATCTCTCTATGCGTTTGTGCATTTCAATTTTCTATGTTCAATTTATTTTCAAATCGCAACTTGAGTTTTCACTCACCCTTTTTTCTCGCAAACAAAAAAATTAGGCCAATAGATCATAACAAAATGTACATTTTATAGTTTATGAATGCAAAAAATTGAAAACAATAATAAATGTACGTATAGAAAGTTTATTCATGCACCTCAAATGAACAACACAGTTTTTTATCCATGTTTTGGAAATTCCACTAGTACAACCCCTCATTGCTTGAAATTTTATAAGAAAGAGATTTCTACTTGATCCTAACATGTTTTAAATATGGATATGCATGCATGAAACATGTTGAAGATGCAAATGACCTAATGATTTAAAAATTTCAAGGACTAGAACAAATTAAATTATCAAGTTTACGTGCCCTGGGATATTTACTCAAGCCAAACAACCCCTTTTTGCCATTTACAAAAAGTTGACCTAACAATCATAAAACATTGTAAAGTTATTGATCGATTAAGGATGCGTAATGGCAAGATGTTTTGTATCAAATGACTTATGGTTTGGGAGTCAATAGTTAGATAAAAATCTTTCAACCGCACCCCCCCCCCCCCCCCCCCCCCCCCTCTCCTTTTCCTATGATTTAAAAACCTATTGTATAATAACTAAAACGATTTTAAAATCCGTAAAAAATTACTAATACTTTTATGAATTGTCTTTCTCTGCATTTGAACATTTCCATTTTAGATGTTCAATTTTTTTAAAAAATATCCAAACTTGAGGTTTCACTCAACCTTTTTTCTCGTAAACTAAAAAATAAGGCAAATAGATCTCAACAAAATAAATATTTTGGAGTTGATGTATGCAAAAAGTTGAAAGCAATAATAAAAATATGTAAATAAAATTTATTCACATACTACAAATAAACACCAAAGGTTTTTTATCCATGTTAGCGAAATTCCACTAGTACAACCCCAAATAGCTTTGAATTTTATAAGAAAGAGATTTCAAATTTATCCTAATATGTTTTTAATATTTATATGTATGGATGAAACAATGGTAAGATTCAAATGACCTAATGATCCAAAATTTTCAAGGAGTAGAATAAATTTAATTCTAGAGTTAACATGTGGTGCGATATTTACCCGAGCCAAACAAGCCACCTTTTGCCCATTTACAAAAAAATTGACCAAACAATCATTGATTATTGTACAGTTATTTATCGATTAGTGATGCATAACGGCTATATTTTTTGTAACAAATGACTTATGGTTTGGGAGGTAACACTCAAATCACAAACCGTAACCCCCCCCCCCCCCCCCCCCCCCCCCCCCCCCCCCCCCTCTGTTCCTATGATTTCAAAACCTAACATATAATAACTAAAAAGAGTTTATAATCCCTAAAATATTACAGATACTTTTTGAAATTATCTCTCTCTGCATTCAAGCATTTCTGTTTTAGATGTTCATTTTTTTTTTTTAAATCCAAACTTGAGTTTTTACTCTTCCTTTTTTCTCGTAAATAAAAAGATAAGGCAAATAGATCACAACAAAATAAAAATTTTAGAGTTTACGTAAGCAAAAAGTTGAAAACAATAATAAATATTAGAAAGTAACATTTATTCTTCCACTACAAATGAACACCAAAATTTTTTAAACCATGTTTGGGAAATTCCACTAGTACAACCCCTAATAGCTTGGAATTTTATAAGAAAGAGATTTCTAATTGATCCTAGCATGTTTTACATACGGATATGCATGTCTGAAACATGTTGAAGATGCAAATGACCTAATGATCCAAAATTTTCAAGGAGTAGAACAAATTAAATTCTCAAGTTTACGTGCGGTGGTATATTTACCTTAGCCAAACATGCCACTTTTTGCCCATTTACAAAAAATTGACCTAACAATCATAGATCATTGTAAAGTTATTGAATGATAAATGATGCTTAATGGCTATAATATTTTTAAGAAATGAATTATGGTTTGGGAACAACACTCAGGTAACTCCCTCGCACCTCTTTTCCAATGATTAGAAAACCAAATATATAAAAACTAAAAAGAGTTTACAATCCCTAAAATTTACAGACAGTTTTTGGAATTATCTCTCTCTGCATTTGTCCATTTCTATGTTAGATGTTTAATTTTTTTTCAAATCCAAAGTTGAGTTCTCACTCAACCTTTTTTCGCGTAAATAAAAACATTAGGGAAATAGATATGAACAAAATGAAAATTTTAGAGTTTATGTACGAAAAAAATTGAAAGCAATAATAAATATACGTAAAAAAAATTTATTCACGCACTACAAATGAACAACAAAGTTTTTTTATCCATGTTAGGGAAATTCCACTAGTAGATTTGAATTTTATATGAAAAGTATTTCTAATTTATCCTAACATATTTAGAATATGGATATGCATTCATGAAACAAGGTAAGATGCAAATGACCTAATGATCCAAAAATTTCAAGAAGAAGAACAAATTAAATTCTAAAGTTAACGTGCGGTGGGATTTTTACTCATGCCAAACAAGCCACTTTTTGCCCATTTACATAAAGCTGACCTAACAATCATAGAATGTTGCAAATGACCTAATGATCCAAAATTTTCAAGGAGTAGAACAAATTAAATTCTCAAGTTTACGTGCGGTGGTATATTTACCTTAGCCAAACATGCCACTTTTTTCCCATTTACAAAAAATTGACCTAACAATCATAGATCATTGTAAAGTTATTGAATGATAAATGATGCTTAATGGCTATAATATTTTTAAGAAATGAATTATGGTTTGGGAGCAACACTCAAGTAACTCCCTCGCACCTCTTTTCCAATGATTAGAAAACCAAATATATAAAAACTAAAAAGAGTTTACAATCCCTAAAATTTACAGACAGTTTTTGGAATTATCTCTCTCTGCATTTATCCATTTCTATGTTAGATGTTTAATTTTTTTTCAAATCCAAAGTTGAGTTCTCACTCAACCTTTTTTCGCGTAAATAAAAACATTAGGGAAATAGATATGAACAAAATGAAAATTTTAGAGTTTATGTACGAAAAAAATTGAAAGCAATAATAAATATACGTAAAAAAAATTTATTCACGCACTACAAATGAACAACAAAGTTTTTTTATCCATGTTAGGGAAATTCCACTAGTAGATTTGAATTTTATATGAAAAGTATTTCTAATTTATCCTAACATATTTAGAATATGGATATGCATTCATGAAACAAGGTAAGATGCAAATGACCTAATGATCCAAAAATTTCAAGAAGAAGAACAAATTAAATTCTAAAGTTAACGTGCGGTGGGATTTTTACTCATGCCAAACAAGCCACTTTTTGCCCATTTACATAAAGCTGACCTAACAATCATAGAATTTTGTAAATTTATTGATCGATTAATGATGTGTAACGGCTATAAGTTTTGTAATAAATGACTTATGGTTTGGGAGGTAACACTCAAATAAAAATCCCCACCCCCCCCCCTCTCCATGTTCCCATGATTTCAAAACCTAACATATAATAACTAAAAAGAGTTTATAATCCCTAAAATATTACAGATCCTTTTTGAAATTATCTCTCTCTGCATTCATGCATTTCTGTTTTAGATGTTCATTTTTTTTTCAAATCCAAACTTGAGTTTTTACTCTCCCTTTTTTCTCGTAAACAAAAAGATAAGGCAAATAGATCACAACAAAATGAAAATTTTAGAGTTTATGTAAGCAAAAAGTTAAAAACAATAATAAATATTAGAAAGTAAAATTTATTCTTGCACTACAAATGAACACCAAAGTTATTTAAACCATGTTTGGGAAATTCCACTAGTACAACCCCTAATAGCTTGGAATTTTATAAGAAAGAGATTTCTAATTGATCCTAGCATGTTTTACATACGGATATGCATGTATGAAACATGTTGAAGATGAAAATGACCTAATGATCCAAAATTTTCAAGGAGTAGAACAAATTAAATTCTCAAGTTTACGTGCGGTGGTATATTTACCCGAGCCAAACATGCCACTTTTTGCCCATTTACAAAAAGTTGACCTAACAATCATAGATCATTGTAAAATTATTGAACGATAAATGATGCTTAATGGCTATAATATTTTTAAGAAATGAATTATGGTTTGGGAGTCAACACTCAGGTAAAACTCCCTCGCACCTCTTTTCCAATGATTGGAAAACCAAATATATAAAAACTAAAAAGAGTTTACAATCCCTAAAATTTACAGACAGTTTTTGGAATTATCTCTCTCTGCATTTGTCCATTTCTATTTTAGATGTTTAATTTTTTTTCAAATCCAAAGTTGAGTTTTCACTCAACCTTTTTTCTCGTAAATAAAAACATTAGGGAAATAGATATGAACAAAATGAAAATTTTAGAGTTTATGTATGAAAAAAATTGAAAGCAATAATAAATATAAGTAAAAAAAATTTATTCACGTACTACAAATGAACAACAAAGTTTTTTTATCCATGTTAGGGAAATTCCACTAGTAGATTTGAATTTTATATGAAAAATATTTCTAATTTATCCTAACATATTTAGAATATGGATATGCATGCATGAAACAAGGTACGATGCAAATGACCTAATGATCCAAAAATTTCAAGAAGAAGAACAAATTAAATTCTAAAGTTAATGTGCAGTGGGAGTTTTACTCATGCCAAACAAGCCACTTTTTGCCCATTTACATAAAGCCGACCTAACAATCATAGAATGTTGTAAATTTATTGATCGATTAATGATGTGTAACGGCTTATGGTTTGGGAGGTAACACTCAAATTACAATCCCCCCCCTTGTTCCTATGATTTCAAAACCTAACATATAATAACTAAAAAGAGTTTATAATCCCTAAAATATTACAGATACTTTTTGGAATTATCTCTCTCTGCATTCATGCATTTCTGTTTTAGATGTTCATTTTTTTTTCAAATCCAAACTTGAGTTTTTACTCTCCCTTTTTTCTCGTAAACAAAAAGATAAGGCAAATAGATGACAACAAAATGAAAATTTTAGAGTTTATGTAAGCAAAAAGTTGAAAACAATAATAAATATTAGAAAGTAAAATTTATTTTTGCACTACAAATGAACACCAAAATTTTTTAAACCATGTTTGGGAAATTCCACTAGTACAACCCCTAATAGCTTGGAATTTTATAAGAAAGAGATTTCTAATTGATCCTAGCATGTTTTACATACGGATTTGCATGTATGAAACATGTTGAAGATGCAAATGACCTAATGATCCAAAATTTTCAAGGAGTAGAACAAATTAAATTCTCCAGTTTACGTGCGGTGGTATATTTACCTGAGCCAAACATGCCACTTTTTGCCCATTTACAAAAAGTTGACCTAACAATCATAGATCATTGTAAAGTTATTAAACGATAAATGATGCTTAATGGCTATAATATTTTTAAGAAATGAATTATGGTTTGGGAGTCAACACTCAGGTAAAACTCCCTCGCACCTCTTTTCCAATGATTGGAAAACCAAATATATAAAAACTAAAAAGAGTTTACAATCCCTAAAATTTACAGACAGTTTTGGAATTATCTCTCTCTGCATTTGTCCATTTCTATTTTAGATGTTTAATTTTTTTTCAAATCCAAAGTTGAGTTTTCACTCAACCTTTTTTCTCGTAAATAAAAACATTAGGGAAATAGATATGAACAAAATGAAAATTTTAGAGTTTATGTATAAAAAAAATTGAAAGCAATAATATATATAAGTAAAAAAAATTTATTCACGCACTACAAATGAACAACAAAGTTTTTTTATCCATGTTAGGGAAATTCCACTAGTAGCTTTGAATTTTATATGAAAAATATTTCTAATTTATCCTAACATGTTTAGAATATGGATATGTATGCATGCAACAAGGTAAGATGCAAATGACCTAATTCTCCAAAAATTTCAAGAAGAAGAACAAATTAAATTCTAAAGTTAACGTGCGATGGGATTTTTACTCATGCCAAACAAGCCACTTTTTGCCCATTTACATAAAGCTGACCTAACAATCATAGAATGTTGTAAATTTATTGATCGATTAATGATGTGTAATGGCTATAAGTTTTGTAATGAATGACTTATGGTTTGGGAATCAACACTTAGATAAAATCAACCGCCATCCACTCCCCCCCCCCCCCCCCCCCCCCCCCACCTCTTTTCTGATGATTGCAAAACCAAATATATAAATACTATAAAGAGTTTGTATGCCCTACAAATTACAGATACTTTTTTGAATTATCTCTTTCTCCATTTTCGCATTTCTATTTTCTATGTTCATTTTTTTTTCAAATCCAAACTTGAGTTTTCACTCTCCGTTTTTTTCTCGTAAACAAAAAGATAAATCAAATAGATCACAACAAAATGAAAATTTTACAGTTTATGTATGCAAAATATCAAAAACATTAATAAATGTATGTAAAGAAAATTTATTCATGCACTACAAATAAACACAAAAGTTTTTTTATCCATGTTTGGGAAATTCCACTCGTTCAACCCCTAAAAGCTTTAAGAAAGAGATATCTAATTGATCCTAACATGTTTCAAATATGGATATGCATGCATGAAACATGTTGAATATGGAAATGACCTAATGATCCAAAAATTTCGAGAAGAAAAATTTAAATTCTCATGTAAATGTGCGATGGGATATTTACTTGAGGCAAACAAGACACTTTTTGCCCATTTACAATCATAGAACGTTGTAAACTTATTGATTGATTAATGATGTGTATTGGCTAGAATTTTGTAAGAAATCACAGATGGTTTGGGAGTCAACACTCAGTTAAAAATTCCTCGCCCCCTTTTCCAATGATTGCAAAACCAAATATATAAAAACTAAAAAGAGTTTACACTCTTTAAAAATTACACATACTTTTAGGAATTATCTCTCTATGCATTTGTGCATTTCAATTTTATACGTTCAAATTTTTTTTCAAATCCAAACTTGAGTTTTTACTCACCCTTTTTTTCTCGCAAACAAAAAAATAGGGCAAATAGATCACAAAAAATGAAAATTTTAGAGTTTATAGATGCAAAAAATTGAAAACAATAACAAATGTAAGTATAGAAAATTTATTCAAGCACCACAAATGAACACCAAAGGTTTTTTATCCATGTTTTGGAAATTCCACTAGTACAACCCCTAGTAGCTTGAAATTTTATAAGAAAGAGATTTCTAATTGATCCTAACATGTAGTAAATATGGATATGCATGCATGAAACAAGTTGAAGATGCAAATGACCTAATGATCCCAAAATTTCAAGGAGAAGAACAAATTAAATTCTCAAGTTTAAGTGCCCTGGGATATTTACCCGAGCAAAACAAGCCCCTTTTTGCCCATTTATAAAAATTGGACCTAACAATCATATAACATTGTAAAGTTATTGATCAATTAATAATGCGTAACGGCAAGATTTTTTGGATGAACTAACTTATGGTTTGGGAGTAACACTCAATCCCCTGTCCCCCTCCTCCTTTTCCTGTGATTTAAAAACCTAAAATATAATAACTAAAAAGATTTTACAATCCCTAAAAATTACTGATACTTTTATGAATTGTCTCTCTCTGCATTTGAGCCTTTCCATTTTAGATATTCAATTTTTTTTTAAAATCCAAACTTGAGTTTTCATTCCACCGTTTTTCTCGTAAACTAAAAAATAAGGCAAATGGATCTAAAAAAATTAAAATTTTTATACTTTATGTACGAAAAAAATTGAAAACAATAATAAAAATATGTTAATAAAATTTATTCACATACTACAAATTAACACCAAAGTTTTTTTATCCATGTTAGGGAAATTCCACTAGTACAACACCTAATAACTTTGAATTTTATAAGAAACAATGGATGAAACAAATGGTAAGATGACCTAATGATATGCATGGATGAAACAATGGTAAGATGCAAATGACCTAAAGATACAAAAATTTCGAGTAGAATAAATTTAATTGTAGAGTTAATGTGCGGTGGGATATTTACCCAAACAAGCCACTTTTTGCCCATTTTAAAAAAATAGACCAAACAATCATAGATTATTGTACAGTAATTTATCGATGATGAGTAACGACAATAGTTTTTGTAACAAATGACTTATGTTTGGGAGGTAACACTTGGTTACAAATCAGTGTCCCCCCCCCCCCCCCCCCCCCCCCCCCCCCCCTCTTCTTTTTTGAAGATTGCAAAACCTAATATATAAAAACTAAAAAGAATTTATAATCCCCACTAATTATAGATACTTTTTGGAATTATCTCTCTCTGTATTTGTGCGTTTCTATTTTAGATGTTATATTTTTTTTTTAAAATTCAAACTTGAATTTTCACTCTCCATTTTTTTCTCGTAAACAAAAAGATAAGGCAAATAGATCACAAAAAAATGAAAATTTTAGAGTTTATGTATGCAAAAAATTGCAAACAATAATATATGTAAGTAAATAAATTATATTCATGCACTACAAATACACACCAAGATTTTATTCTGCTTGTTCTTGAAATTTCACTAGCACAACCCCTAATAGCTTGGAATTTTATTAGAAAGAGATTTCTAATTGATCCCAACATGTTTTGGGAAATTCCACTAGAACAACTCCAAATAGCTTGGAATTTTATTAAGAAAGAAATTTCTAATTGATCAAAACATGTTTTAAATATGAATATGCATGCATGAAACGAGTTGATGATACAAATGATCTAATGATCCAAAAATTTCAAGGAGTAGAACAAATTAAATTTTCAAGTTAACGTGCGATGGGATATGTACCCGAGTTAAACAAGCCACATTTTGCCCATTCACAAAAAGCTGACCTAATAATCATAGATCAATGTAAAATTATTTATCAATTACTAATCCGTAACGGATATAATTCTATGTAAGAAATGACTTATGGTTTTGGAGTCAACACTGTTAAAAATCCCTCGCCCCCACTTTTCCACTTATTGCAAAACCAAATATATAAAAACTAAAAAGAGTTTAAAATCCCTACAAATTATAGATACTTTTTGGAATTATCTCTCTCTGCATTTTGCATTTCCATTTTAGATGTTCAAATTTTTTTCAAATCCAAACTTGAGTTTTCACTCTCCCCTTTCCTCGTAAACAAAAAGATTAGGCAAATAGATCACAACAAAATGAAAATTTTAGATTTTATGTATGCAAAAAATAGAGAACAATAATAAAATTTAAGTAAAGAAAATTAACTCACGCACTACAAATGAACACCAAAAATTTTTTATCCATGTTTTCGAAATTCCACTAGTACAACCCAAATAGGTTTAAGAAAGAGATTTCTATTTGATCCTAACATGTTTTAGACATGGATATGCATGCATGAAACATTGTCTAGATGCAAATCGCCTAATGATAAAAAAATTTCAAGGAGTAGAACAAATTAAATTCTCAAGTTAACGAGCGGTGGGATATTTACCGGAGCTAAACAAGCCAATTTTTGCCCATTTACAAAAACCTGACATGACAATCATAGATCATTGTAAAGTTATTAATTGATTAATGATTCGTAATGGCTATAATGTTTGTAAGAATTGACTTATGGTTTGGATGTCAACACTCAATTAAAAATCCTTCACCCCCCCCCCCCCCCCCCACCCCCCCCCCCCCCCCCCCCTCCCTTTTCTAATGATTGCAAAATAATATATATAAATACTAAAAACAGTTTACAAGCCTTACAAATTAAAAATACTTTTTGGAATTATCTCTCTCTCCATTTGTGCATTTCCATTTTTTATGTTCAATTTTTTTCAAATCCAAACTTGAGTTTTCACTCTCCTTTTTTTCTCGTAAACAAAAAGATAATGCAAATCGATCACAACAAAATGAAAATTTTAGAATTTATGTATGCAAAAAATTAAAAAAATAATAAATGTGAGTAAATAAAATTTATTCACGCACTAAAAATGAACACAAAATTTTTTTTATCCGTGTTTGGGAATATCAACTAGTACAACCCCTAATAGCTTTAAGAAAGAGATTTCAAATTGGTCCTAACATGTTTTGAATATGGATATGAATGCATGAAACATGTTGAAGATGCAAATGACCTAATGATTCAAAAATGTCAAGGAGTAGAACAAATTGAATTCTCAAGTTAACGTGCAGTGGAATATTTACCCGAGCCAAACAAGCCACTTTTTGCCCATATAAAAAAACCTACCCTAACAATCATAGAACATTGTAAAGTTATTGATCGATTAATGATGCATAACGGCTATAAGTTTTGCAAGAAATAATTTATGGTTTGGGAGTCAACACTTAGTTAAAAATCCCTCGCCCCCCCTTTTTCAATGATTGCAAAACCTAATATATAATAACTAAAAAGAGTTTACAATCCCAAAAAGTTACAGATGCTTATTGGAATTATCTCTCTCGGCATTTGTACATTTCAATTTTTGACGTTCAATTTTTTTCAAATCCAAATTTGAGTTTTCACTCTCCCTTTTCATACAAGGTTTGGGAGTCCAACCTCGCCCCCTCATTTTCGATGATTGAAAAACTTAATATATAAAAACTAAAAAGATTTTACAATCCTTACAAATTATAGATACTTTTTTGGAATTATCTCTCTCTGCATTCGTGCATTTCTATTTTAGATGTTCAATTTTGTTTCAAATCCAAACTTGAGTTTTCACTCTCCTTTTTTCTCATAAACAAAAATATTAGTCTAATAGATCACAAAAAAATGAAAATTTTAAAGTTTATGTATGCAAAAAATTGAAAAAAATAATGAATGTAAGAAAACAATTAATTCAAGCACTACAAATGAACAACAAAGTTTTAGCTTTAAGAGATTTCTAATTGATCCTAACATGTTTTAAATATGGATATGCATGAATGAAACATGTTGAAGACGCAAATGACCTAATGATCCAAATATTTCAAGGAGTAGAACAAATTTAATTCTCAAGTTAACGTGAGGTGGGATATTTATCCCAAAAAAACAAGCCAGATTTTGCCCATTTACAAAAAGTTGACCTAACAATCATAGATAATAGTTAAGTTATTGATTGATTAATGATGCGTAATGGCTATAATGTTTGTAAGAAATTACTTATGGTTTAGGAGACAATACTCAGTAAAAAATTCTCACTCGCCCTTTTCCAAAGATTGCAAAACCTAATATATAAAATTTAAAAAGAGTTTACAATCCCAACAATTTAAAAATACTTTTTGGAATTATCTCTCTCTACATTTGCGCATTTCCATTTTAGATGTTTAATGTTTTTTTCAAATCCAAACTTTAGTTTTCACTCTCCCTTTTTTCTTGTAAACAAAAGGATTAGGCAAATAGATTACAACAAAATGAATATTTTAGATTTTATGTATGGAAAAAATTGAAAAAATAATAAATTTAAATAAAGTAAATTAATTCACGTTCTACAAATGAAAAAAAAAGTTTTTTTATCTAATTTTTGGAATTTCCACTAGTACAACCCCTAATACCTTGAAGAAAGAGATTTCTAATTGACCCTAACAAGTTTTAAATATGGTTATCCATGCATGAGATATTCTAAAGATGCAAATGACCTAATGATCCAAAAATTTCAAGGAGTAGAACAAATTAAATTCTCATGTTAACGTGCAAAGGAATATTTACCAGAGCAAAACAAGCCACATTTTTCCCATTTATAGAAAGCTGACCTAACAATCATAGATCATTGAAAATTTATTGATTGATTAATGATGCGTAATGGCTATATTTTTTTGTAAGAAATGACTTAAGGTTTGGGAGTGAACACTCAGTTAAAAATCCCTCACGCTTACCCCCCCCCCCCCCTCTTCCCTTTTCTAATGATTGCGAAACCTAATATATAAAAACTAAAAAGAGTTTACAATCCCTATTTATTAAAAATACTTTTTTGAATTACCTCTCTCAGCATTTGTGCATTTGTATTTGAGATGTTCATTTTTTTTTCAAATCCAAACTTTAGTTTTCACACACCCTTTTTACTCGTAAACAAAAAGATTAGGCAAATAGATCACAACAAAATGAAAATTTTATATTTTATGTATGCAAAAAATTTAAAACAATAATAAATGTAAGAAAATAAAATTAATTCATGCTCTACAAATGAACACCAAAGTTTTTTATCCTTGTTTGAGAAATTCCAATAGTAAAACCCCTAATAGCTTTAAGAAAGAGATTTCTAATTGATCCTAACATGTTTTAAATATGGATACGCATGCATGAAACATGTTGAAGACGCAAATGACTTAATGATCCAAAATTTTCAAGGAGTAGAACAAATTTAATTCTCAAGTTAACGTGCAGTGGAATATTTACCCGAGCCAAACAAGCCACTTTTTGCCCATATAAAAAAACCTACCCTAACAATCATAGAACATTGTAAAGTTATTGATCGATTAATGATGCATAACGGCTATAAGTTTTGCAAGAAATAATTTATGGTTTGGGAGTCAACACTTAGTTAAAAATCCCTCGCCCCCCCTTTTTCAATGATTGCAAAACCTAATATATAATAACTAAAAAGAGTTTACAATCCCAAAAATTTACAGATGCTTATTGGAATTATCTCTCTCGGCATTTGTACATTTCAATTTTTGACGTTCAATTTTTTTCAAATCCAAATTTGAGTTTTCACTCTCCCTTTTCATACAAGGTTTGGGAGTCCAACCTCGCCCCCTCATTTTCGATGATTGAAAAACTTAATATATAAAAACTAAAAAGATTTTACGATCCTTACAAATTATAGATACTTTTTTGGAATTATCTCTCTCTGCATTTGTGCATTTCCATTTTAGATGTTCGATTTTGTTTCAAATCCAAACTTGAGTTTTCACTCTCCTTTTTTCTCATAAACAAAAATATTAGTCTAATAGATCACAAAAAAATGAAAATTTTAGAGTTTATGTATGCAAAAAATTGAAAAAAATAATGAATGTAAGAAAACAATTAATTCAAGCACTACAAATGAACAACAAAGTTTTAGCTTTAAGAAAGAGATTTCTAATTGATCCTAACATGTTTTAAATATGGATATGCATGAATGAAACATGTTGAAGACGCAAATGACCTAATGATCCAAATATTTCAAGGAGTAGAACAAATTTAATTCTCAAGTTAACGTGAGGTGGGATATTTATCCCAAAAAAACAAGCCAGATTTTGCCCATTTACAAAAAGTTGACCTAACAATCATAGATAACAGTTAAGTTATTGATTGATTAATGATGCGTAATGGCTATAATGTTTGTAAGAAATTACTTATGGTTTGGGAGACAATACTCAGTAAAAAATTCTCACTCGCCCTTTTCCAAAGATTGCAAAACCTAATATATAAAATTTAAAAAGAGTTTACAATCCCAACAACTTAAAAATACTTTTTGGAATTATCTCTCTCTACATTTGCGCATTTCCATTTTAGATGTTTAATGTTTTTTTCAAATCCAAACTTTAGTTTTCACTCTCCCTTTTTTCTTGTAAACAAAAGGATTAGGCAAATAGATTACAACAAAATGAATATTTTAGATTTTATGTATGGAAAAAATTGAAAAAATAATAAATTTAAATAAAGTAAATTAATTCACGCTCTACAAATGAAAAAAAAAGTTTTTTTATCTAATTTTTGGAATTTCCACTAGTACAACCCCTAATACCTTGAAGAAAGAGATTTCTAATTGACCCTAACAAGTTTTAAATATGGTTATCCATGCATGAGATATTCTAAAGATGCAAATGACCTAATGATCCAAAAATTTCAAGGAGTAGAACAAATTAAATTCTCATGTTAACGTGTAGAGGAATATTTACCAGAGCAAAACAAGCCACATTTTTCCCATTTATAGAAAGCTGACCTAACAATCATAGATCATTGAAAATTTATTGATTGATTAATGATGCGTAATGGCTATATTTTTTTGTAAGAAATGACTTAAGGTTTGGGAGTGAACACTCAGTTAAAAATCCCTCACGCTTACCCCCCCCCCCCCCCCCCCCCCCCCCCCCCCCCCCTCTTCCCTTTTCTAATGATTGCGAAACCTAATATATAAAAACTAAAAAGAGTTTACAATCCCTATTTATTAAAAATACTTTTTTGAATTATCTCTCTCAGCATTTGTGCATTTGTATTTGAGATGTTCATTTTTTTTTCAAATCCAAACTTTAGTTTTCACACACCCTTTTTACTCGTAAACAAAAAGATTAGGCAAATAGATCACAACAAAATGAAAATTTTATATTTTATGTATGCAAAAAATTTAAAACAATAATAAATGTAAGAAAATAAAATTAATTCATGCTCTACAAATGAACACCAAAGTTTTTTATCCTTGTTTGAGAAATTCCAATAGTAAAACCCCTAATAGCTTTAAGAAAGAGATTTCTAATTGATCCTAACATGTTTTAAATATGGATACGCATGCATGAAACATGTTGAAGACGCAAATGACCTAATGATCCAAAATTTTCAAGGAGTAGAACAAATTTAATTCTCAAGTTAACATGTGGTGGGATATTTACCCTAGCAAAACAAGCCACTTTTTGTCCATTTACAAAAAGCTGACCAAACAATCATAGATAATTGTAAAGTTATTGATCAGTTAATGATGCGTAATGGCTATAATGTTTGTAATAAATTTCATATGGTTATTGTTTGAAGATAATATCAAGTCCAAACGACCAAGGAAGGCCTACATATGTAAGATTATTATAAGATGGAGCACAGGACCAAGGAAGGCCCACAAGATGGGCCCAAACCCATAAGAACTAGGACCCACAATGATTACCAAGAGCTGGCATCCTTACCACATCAGTTGGAAGATCAAGAAGGACTCACAAAAGTATCTTTATCTTAAGGTCACGACCAAGAAGAGTTTTAGTTTAAGTTATATTTGTCTTTTATCAATATTGAGTTACCTAATTATGTTAGAACTTACCTTAAGTGTTAGAGTTTGGGTGTATTTGGAACAAGGGTAGTTTTATTGTAATTGGACTCTACTACCTTCCTCTATTATAAATAGAGGTTCATGTACTTTGATTACAACAAGTTATTGAAGTCAATGAAGTATTCCACTTTTCCATAAATTCAATAGTTTGGGTG
Organism: Aristolochia californica; assembly: GCF_029961685.1. Lineage (NCBI taxonomy): Eukaryota > Viridiplantae > Streptophyta > Magnoliopsida > Piperales > Aristolochiaceae > Aristolochia > Aristolochia californica. The sequence continues at coordinate 19,938,996 of NW_027181771.1, forward strand.
TCAACACTCAGTTAAAAATCTCCTCCCCACCCCCCCCCCCCCCCCCCCCCCCCCCCCCCCCCCCCTTTCCAATGATTGTGAAACCTAATATATACAAACTTAAAAGAGTTTACAATCCCTAAAAATTACAAATACTTTTTGGAATTATCTCTCAACATTCGTGAATTTCTATTTTAGATGTTCAATTTTTTTCAAATCGAAACATGTGTTTTCACTCTCCCATTTTTCTCATAAAAACAAAATTGGGCAAATAGATCTCAAAAAAATGAAAATTTTAGAGTTTATGTAGGCAAAAAATGGAAAACAATAATAAATGTAAGTAAGGAAAATTAATTCACGCCCTAAAAATGAACCCCAAAGTTTTTTTTATCCAAGTTTTGGAAATTCCACTAGTACAACCCCTAATACCTTGAAGAAAGATTTTTCTAATTGATCCTAACATGTTTTAAATATGGATATGCATGCATGAAACAAGTTGAAGATGCAAATGACCTAATGTTCCTAAAACATCGAGGAGTAGAACAAATTAAATTATCAAGTTAACGTGCGGTGGGATATTTTACCTTCAAATTAAAGATACTTTTTGGAATTATCTCTATCTGCATTCATGTATTTCCATTTTAGATGTTCAATTTTATTTTTTTAAATCCAAACTTGAGTTTTCACTCTCCATTTTTTCTCGAATACAAAAAGATCAGGAAAATAGATCACAACAAAATGAAAATTTTAGATTTTATGTATGCAAAAAATTGAAAAAAATAATAAATGTATGTAAAGAAAATTACTTCACGCCCTACAAATGAACACCAAAGTTTTTTTATCCAAGTTTTGGAACAAAAGTACAACCCCTAATACCTTGAAGAAAGAGATTTCTAATTGATCCTATCATGTTTTAAATATGGACATGCATGCATGAAACATGTTATAGAGGCAAATGACCTAATGACCCAAAAACTTGAAGGAGTAGAACCATTTAAATTCTCAAGTTAACATGCGGTGGGATATTTACCCAAGCAAAACAATGCACATTTTACCCATTTACAAAAAGTTGACCTAACAATCAAATATCATTGTAAAGTTATTGATCGATTAATGATGCGTAACGGCTATAATTTTTGTAAGAAATGACTTATGGTTTGGGAGTCAAAACTCAATTAAAAATCTCCCGCCACCTTTTCCGATGATTGCAAAACTTAATATATAAAAAATAAAAAGAGTTTACAATCCCTAAAAAATTACAGATACTTTTTGGAATTATTTCTCTTTGCATTTGTGCATTTCCATTTTAGCGGTTAAATTGTTTTTCAAATCCAAACTTGAGTTTTGTCTCTCCCTTTTTTCTCGTAAGCAACAAATAGATCACAAAAAAATGAAAAATTTAGAGTTTATGTATGCAAAAAATTGAAAACAAGAATAAATGTAAGTAACAAAAATTAATTCACGCGCTACAAATGAACCCAAAGTCTTTTTTATCCATGTTTGGAAAATTTCACTAGTTAAACCCCTAATAGCTTTAAGAAAGAGATTTCTAATTGATCCTAAAATTTTTTTAATAAGGATATGTATGCATGAACCATGTTGAATATGCAAATGAGCTAATGATCCAAAAAATTCAAGGAGTGTAACAAATTAAATTCTGAAGTTAATGTGTGGTGGGATATTTATCCGAGCGAAACAAGCCACTTTTTGCGTATTAACAAAATGCTGACCTAACAATCATAGATCATAGTAAAGTTATTGATCGATTAATGATGTGTAACGGCTATAATTTTTGTAAGAAATGACTTATTGTTTGGGAGTCAACACTCAGTTAAAAATCTCCCGCCGCCCCTTTTTTGATGATTGCAAAATCTAATAGATAAAAACTAAAACGATTTTACAATTCCTAAAAAATTACAGATACTTTTTGGAAATTTCTCTCTGCATTTGTTCATTTCCATTTTAGATGTTCAATTTTTTTTCAAATCCAAACTTGAGCTTTAACTCTCCCTTTTTTTTCTTGTAAACAAAAAAAAGATCACAACACATTGAAAATTTTAGAGTTTATGTATGCAAAAAATTGAAAACAAAAATAAATGTAAGTAAAGAAAATTAATTCACACACTACAAATGAACAAAAAAAATTATTTATCCATGTTTGGAAAATTCCACTAGTAAAACCCCTAATAACTGTAAGAATGAGATTTCTAATTGATCCAAAAATTTCGAGGAGTAGAACAAATTAAATTCTCAAGTTAGCGTGCGGTGGGATATTTACTTGAACAAAACAAGCCACTTTTTTCCCATCTACAAAATGTAGACCTAACAATCATAGATCATTGTAAAGTTATTGATCGATTAATGATGCATACTGGCTATAATTTTTGTAAGAAATGACATATTGTTTGGGAGTCAATACTCAGTTAAAAATCTCTCGCATCGCCTTTTTTGATGATCGCAAAACCAAATATATCTAAACTGGGATTTTACAATCCTTATAAATTTTAGATTCTTTATTGAATTATCTCTCTTTGCATTTGTGTATTTCCATGTCAGATGTTCAATTTTTTTTTCAAATTCAAACTTGAGTTTTCACTGTCCCTTTTTTCTTGTAAAAAAATGATTAGACAAATATATCAAAACAAAATGAAAATTTTAGAGTTTATGAATGCAAAAAATTGAAAAATAAATGTAAGTAAAGAAAATTAATTCATGCCCTATAAATGAACACAAAAGTTTTTTATCCAAGTTTTGGAAATTCCACTAGTTCAACCCTAATAGCTTTAAGAAAGATATTTCTAATTGTCCTAACATATTTTAAATATGGATATGCATGCATGAAACATGTTGAAGAGCAAATGATCTAATGATCCATACACTTCAAGGTATGAATCATTAAATAAGAAATGACTTATGGTTCTGGTGTCAAAACTCTGTTAAAAATCTCTTACTGCCCCTTTTCCAATGATTGCAAAACCTAATATTTAAAAACTAAAAAGAGTTTATAATCTTAAAAAAATTACAGATACTTTTTGGAATTATCTCTCTCTGCATTTGCGCATTTGCATTTTAGATGTTCAATTTTTTTTCAAATCCAAACTAGAGTTTTCACTCTCCCTTTTTTTTTCTCGTAAACAACAAATAGATCACAACAAAATGAAAATTTTAGCATTCATGTATGCAAAAAATTGAAAAAAATAATAAATGAATGTAAAGAAAATTAATTCACCATGTTTTTGAAATTTTACAAGTACAACCCCTAATACCTTTAAGAAAGAGATTTCTAATTGATCCAAACTTGTTTTAAATATGGATATGCATGTATGAAACATATTGAATATGCAAATGACCTAATGATCCAAAAATTTCGAGTAGAACAAATGAAATTCTCAAGTTAACATGTGGTGGGACATTTACTCGAGCAAAACAAACTACTTTTCACCCATTTACAAAAAACTAACCTAATAATCGTACATCATTGTAAAGTTATTGATCGATGAATGATGTTTAATGGCTACAATTTTGTAAGAAATGACTTATGGTTTGGGAGTCAACACTCAGTTAAAAATCCCTCCCCCCCCCCCCCCCCCCCCCTCTTCTCCGATGATCACAAAACCTAATATATAAAAACTGAAAAAGAGTTTACAATCCCTACAAATTATAGATACTTTTTGAAATTATCTCTTTCTGCATTTGTCCATTTCCATTTTAGATGTTCAATTTTTTTTCAAATCCAAACTTGAGTTTTCACTCTCTGTATTTCTAGTAAAAAAATTATTAGGCAAATAGATCACAGCAAAATGAAAATTTTAGAGTTTATGTATGCAAAAAATTGAAAACAATAATAGATGTCAGTAAAAAAAATTTATTCATGAACTACAAATGAACAACAAAGTTTATTTATCCATGTTTGCGAAATTCCACTAGTTCAACCCTTACTAGCTTTAAGAAAGAGATTTCTAATTGATCCTAACATGTTTTAAATATGGATATGCTTGCATGAAATATTTTGAAGATGCAAATGACCTAATTATCCAAAAATTTCAAGGAGTAGAACAAATTAAATTCTCAAGCTAACGTGCGGTGGGATATTTACCTAAGCAAAACAAGCTACATTTTTCCCATTTACAAAAATCTGACCTAACAATCATTGATCATTGTAAAGTTATTGATCGATTAATGATGTGTAACGTCTATAATATTTTGAAGAAATGACTTATGGTTTGGGAGTCAACACTCAGTTAAAAATCCCTCACCGCCCCTTTTCTGCTGATTGCAAAACCTAATATATAAAAACAAAAAAAATATTTTACAATCCCTACAAATTACAAATAATTTTTTGAATTATCTCTCTCCGCATTTGTGCATTTCCATTTTAGATGTTCAATTTTTTTTCAAATCCAAAATTGAGTTTTCACTCTCCCTTTTTTTCTGGTAAACACAAAGATTAAACAAATCGATCACAAAAAAATGAAATTTTTAAAGTTTATGTATGCAAAAAAATAAAAACAATAATAATTTTTTATAAATAAAATTAATTCACGCACAACAATTGAACACCAAAATTTGTTTATCCTTGTTTGCAAAATTCCAATAGTAAAACCCCTAACAACTTTAAAAAAGAGATTTCTAATTGATCCTAACATGTTTTAAATATATATATATATATATATATATATATATATATATATATGCATGCATGAAACATGTTGAAGACGAAAATGACTTAATGATCCAAAATTTTCAAGGAGTAGAACAAATTAAATTCTCAAGTTAACGTGTAGTGGGATATTTACCCGAGCCAAACAAGCTACTCTTTGCCCATTTCCAAAAAATTGACCTAACAATCAAAGATCATTGTAAAGTTATTGATCGATTAATGATGCGTAACGGATATAATTTTTGTAAGAAATGACTTATGGTTTGGGAGACAACACTCTGTTAAAAATCTCTCAACTAGCCTTTTCCGATGATCTCTCCACCTAATATATGAAAACTAAAAAGTGTTTACAATCCCTAAAAAATTACAAATAATTTTTGGAATTATTTCCCTCTGAATTTGTGCATTTCCATTTTAGATGTTCAATTTTTATTCAAATCCAAACTTGAGTTTTCACTCTCCCTTTTTTCTCGGAAACAACAAATATACCACGACAAAAAGAAACTTTTAGAGTTTAAGTATGATTGAAAATAATAATAAATGTAACTACAGAAAATTAATTCACACACAACAACAAATGAACACAAAATGTTTTTTATCCATGTTTGGAAAATTCCACTTGCAAAACCCCTAATAGCTTGAAGAAAGAGATTTGTAATTGATCCTAACTTGTTTTAAATTTGAATTTTTATGCATGAACCATGATAAAGATGCAAATGACCTATTGATCTAAAAATTTCAAGGAGTAGAACAAATTAAATTCTCAAGTTAACTGTTTAATTGAGGATCCCTTTTCCATGATCATGAACAAGAGAAAGAAGAAAGGAAAAAGAGAAAAGGGAAGGAAAGCTCTCGGGTAGAGAGAAGAAAAAAATAAAAAGAGAAGAGGAGGTTGCGCCAAGCTAGGAGAGAGATAGAGAGAAACCAACTCGGGATTGAATGCATTGGCTTGATTAATTTCGAGTTACAATGCCTCAATTTATAGTAGAGGAGGAGGTAGAGTCCTTATACAACTTGTCCTTCAATCCTAATTACATTCCAACTCTAACTCTTCAATATAAGTATATCTATTCAAACTAAACTACTAGAAGCCTAACTTGAGTAGAACTAGGAGTCCTTCATTATTAATGTAAATGTAATGGATAAGCCAACTCGTAGCCTAATCCTTGTGGGCCCCTCATGATCTCCCAGTGCACCTTGATAAGAGTGCCAACTTGTGAGATATTTGTAGGTCCCACTTGATCTTCAAGTCTTCTAAATCAATTCAGCTTGTGCTTCTTGCTTCCTTAACTCGTGCTTGCTTTGGGTGAGGACTCTTTTTGGTGTCCCACGTCCTCTAGGGCTCTTCTTGATGACCTACGTTCTCATAGTGGGTCCCACATTGTAACATTCCCCCTCAAGTTGGGAGTGAGAAAACATCATAAACACTCAGCTTATTGCATATGGTAGACATAATCTTGTGAACGATAGGTTTGGTGAGAATGTTTGCAAATTGATTTTGTGATGATATGTGCTTAAGGGATAAGAGACCAGATTGGAATTTTTATCGTATAAAGTCGTAATCTATGTAAATGTGCTTTATCCACTAATGGAAGACTGGATTCGATGCAATATGTATTGCTACTTGATTATCACATTATAAATCTATTGGTGCTTCTTTATAGAATCCCAATTCAATGAGAAGAGATCTTATCCATAAGAGTTCACTTACAGTGTGTGCCATGGCTCTATATTTTTCTTCTGCACTTGATCGTGGTACTACATTTTGTTTTTTTGTTTTCCACGTAACCATATTTCCTCCAATCATCATGCAAAATCTAGATGTAGATTTTCTATCATCCGGGATCTGGCCTAGTCTGCTTCTGCAAATCCCTCAATGTTGAAGTGTCCATGTTTTTTTTTTATAGAGGAGACCCTTTCTAGGGGCTCCTTTCAGATAACGTAATATCCTCTCAAGTGGTTGCCAATGACTAAGTTATGGCTTGTGCATATACTGACTTACTACACTTACTACATATGAAATGTCTGGCCTTGTTACACATAGGTAAATAAGTCGTCCCACTAACCTTGATATTTGCCAATATCTACATCTTCTCTAGTGCCTCAACATAATTTTGTATTTGCATCCATAGGAATGTCTAGCGGTTTGCATCCCATCATACCTGTTTCTTCTAGTAGATCAAGGGCATATTTTCTTTGGGATAGAACAATCCCATGTCTAGATTGTAAGACCTCAATACCCAAAAAATATTTCAGTAATCCAAGATCCTTCGTCTTGAATTTGGCACATATTCTTTTTTTTTTTTGAATGCCCTCAAATTCACTCCTAGTTAGTATAATGTCATCAACATAAACAGCTAGAATCACCTTACCTCGTGCTGTGTTCTCAACAAATACTGTGTGATCTACAGAGCATCTGTAAAAACCTGCCCGTATGATGGCTTGACTAAATTTCTCAAACCATGCCCGTGGGGACTGCTTTAGTCCATATAGAGATTATTAAGGCGACATACGAACTCCCCCTCAACCACATATCCAGGTGGTGGTTGCATATAAATCTCTTCTTTGATATCACCATTGAGAAATGTATTTTTATCATCCAGTTGATATATTGGCCATGAAGAATTAGCGGCCAAGGATAATAATATACGTACCAATGTCATTTTTTCCACTGGAGAGAATGTCTCATCATAATCAATGCCATAGCATTGAGTGTAACCTTTTGCAACCAAACGTGCCTTTAGTCGTGCAATAGTCCCATCCGGATTATGTTTGACGGTACAAACCCACTTGCAACCAACGGGTTTTAATCTGTAGGTAGAGGAACCAGAGCCCATGTGTGGTTATCATTGAGTGCTTTCATTTCTTCATCCATTGTTGCCTTCCACCCTAGATGTTGTAGAGCCTCCTGATATGACTGTGGAACAGATATAGAGGAAATAGAAGAAAAAAACTGACAACATAGAGGTGAGAGGTGATGATGAGACACAAAATTGGAGATAGGATGAGAAGTAGAAGGTTGAGTGCATTTCTTATAGCAATAGGACGAGTATCAAATTGAGGACCAAAAATGACTGGAGATGAAGGACTTATCTCTGGTGGATCCGACAACTTGGCAGGTGTGGTATCACCTTCTGTCTCTGGGGGCTGAACAATTTCTTTATCATGAGGCACAACCGGGTGAGGAGAACTTGGTATGGATGACATACCAGGTGGAACACTATCAGAATAATAAGAGGAGTCTTCAAAGAATGTTACTTCCCTAGACACAAATAAACGTTGCAAAGGAGGACTATAGCAAACATAACCCTTTTGTGTGCGAGATTATCCCAAAAAAATACATTTGATAGATTTAGGGTCAAGTTTGCTATGTCTAGGCAATGTATTATGAACAAAGTATTGACAACTGAAGACTTTCAATGGTAATGCAAATGGATCATCATGCGGTCATAGTTTAGAGTAGGGGGATTTATTCCCAAGAATTGTAGACGGTAGACGATTTATAAGAAAACATGCGGTAAGGACAGCATGGGGCCAATAAATGTAGGGAACTTTCATGGCATATAATAGACCTCAAGCTACCTCAAGAATATGACGAATTTTCCATTCGGCTACACCGTTTTGTTGAGTATAGACACATGATGTTTGATGGATAATGCCATTATCTTGACAAAATGAGTCAAGGTCTTTTGAAATATACTCTTTGGCATTATTAGACTGGATGATTTTTATCTTCTGACCAAATTGTGTGAGTACCATCGTATAAAAGATTTAAAAAAAGATGGTATCTCAGAACGCTCCTTAAAAATAAATGACCAAGTTGTGCGAGTGAAATCAACAATAAAAGTGTTAAAATATTTGGCTTGAGAAATATTAGAGACACTAAAAGGCCCCCAAACATGAGTATGAATCAACGAAAAAGGAATACTGCTTTTGACTTCTGGACAAGGAGAGTATGTACTCCTTTGATGTTTACTTAACTGACACACCTCGCAACTGAATTCTGACCTTACCATACGAGATGGAAACATATGATGAAGAGATTTTATGGAAGGATGTACCAGTAGATTGTGCCATAATCGTGTCTCATTCTTAGTAGTAGACACAATATTTATCTTTGGCACGTCCAAGTAGTAGAACCCCTCTTGTTCATGGCCTCCACCAATCACCTGCTTCGTTATAAGATCCTAAAAAACACCTAAAGTAGGTGAGAAGGTAACCAAGCAGTTAAAATATTTTGTAAACTGACTCACATAGAGTAAGTTTAAAGGAAAAGATAGAACAAAAAGAATATCAGTGAGCGGAAGTGATGGCGTGATAGAAGTGGAACCTTTTCCTTGGACTTTGGTATGAGAACCATCAGCTATGGTAACAAACTTGTGAAAGACTCAGAGGTAAGAATGTAATAAAGTTTTGTTACCTATGAGATGCTCGGAGGTTCTTGAATCAATTATGTAGGATGAAGATGAGGCGGATAGCATACCTGAAGCAGTAGTGGCAACAATAGTTGTAGAGGGACTAGGAGAAGACCCTAGCATGGCCTTCATTTTCTGATATAGTTCGTACTCATCAGTAATAATCTTCTGTGCACTGGGATGGTCTTCTTGTGCATCAGTAATAAGGGCTTGATTAGCCCTTGTTGATTCTGACTTGTCATTGGCTTTATAGCATATTTCTTTATAGTGGCCATATCTACCATAGAAAGTGCATGCCCTATAACGGCACTGGTCTATAGTGTTGCTAGGAAATTTGCAATGAGTACATTTAATATCATCTGTTCTGCTAGTACTAGTCCTTCCTCCTCTTCCTCTGCCCCCTCTATAACCTCTTCCTCAGCCTTGGCCACGGTCAGAGGATGATCCTCTATGATCAGAATACATAGTGGATGACACATCAATAGTGGGGGAAGGAGTGTCTGGTATACGAAGTAATGTTGCACACACATCATCAAACTTTGGGACAACAGAAGCACTTAATAGTTTACTCTTGGCAATCTCAAGATGAGGTTTAACATTGGCAAGAACGATAGCATTAATGAGTGCCTCCTTTTGTTTATCTTTGATAGAAATATATGTGGTGGAGGGCTAGACTAACTTCCACTCTTGAAGAAAGCCTCTAATACGTACCAAGTACTCATGAATATTTTCTCCTTGTTTAGTATTCAACATTCATGGGAAAATATCATAGGGTCTATGCAGTGTATCAGGCATGAATATAGTTTAGTACATGTCTCCCAAATTTTTTTAACAGTGTCAAGATGAATAACATTACTAGAGACATGTTCTTCCATGCTATTTATAAGCCAACCAATGACTACAATATCATTCTTCAGCCATTTCATATAAAAAATATCTTCTTCATCAATAGGTGGTCCTCGGTTAGTGAGGTGACCAAGTAGGTCTTTGGCTATGAGAAACCTCCTAACCGAGGTGGACCAACTAATAAAATTTGATACCCAACATAAGGATATGGTGGTTATTTTCAGTATATCACCTTTGATATTCATATTATCATCAGCCATGATAGGCTCTTGTTCAAAACCTTCTAACAACACCAAGTAGCACTTCTTCAATCAACTCAGTATATGTAAATATAGCATCAATACTATTTTTTTTTTTTCAAAAAACCCACTCATAAGAGGCTCAATAGAAATATTCTATATCAGGGAAATCTTATCCCATGGAAAACAAATTCAATAATCTGAGTATGGACTGGTCTCGGCAAACAGAATTTCCAAACCGATAAAACTGATTTGATAGCTCTTTCTAGATAGAGGGGCATGCATATTCATAACATAATAATATGAAATCATTCACATATTCATCCTTGAATCATCATCTAAATTCAAGAACCATTAGCATAAAAAAAAATTTGAACACTTATCTCTTGGCTAGTGTTCTTCCTTCATACAAGAGCCTTCTTTGAGTGGTGTTGATCATCACTTATCTAGAGCATTCCTTTGTTGAGGGATCCTAAATATGATACTCTGATACCATATTGGATTTATGATCCATTTTCATTAATCATGAACAAGAGAAAGAACAAAGAAAAAATAGAAAAGGGGAGGAAAGCTCTCGGGTAGAGAAGAAAAAAATAAAAGGAGAAGAGTTAGCTGCATCAAACAAGGAGAGGGAGAGATAGAACCAACTCGGGATTGAATGTGTGACTTGATTTATTTCGACTCACAAGACCTCTATTTATAGTAGAGGAGGAGGTAGAGTCCTTATACAACTTATCATTCAATCCTAATTACATTCCAACTCTAACTCTTCAATATAAGTAAGTCTATTTAAACTAAACAACTAGAAGACTAACTTGAGTAGAACTAGGAGTTCTTAATGATTCACATGAGGGGAATGTATAAGCCAGCTCGTAGCCTTATCCTTGTGGGTCACTCATGATCTCCCAGCGCACCTTGATATTAGTGCCAGCTCGTGAGATCTTTGTTGGTCCCACTTGATCTTCAAGTCTTCTAAATCAATCCAGCTTGTGCTTCTTGCTTCCTTAACTTGTGCTTGCTTTGGGAGAGGACTCTTCTTGGTGTCCCACGTCCGCTAGGACTCTTCTTGATTCCCTATGTCCTTATGGTGGGTCCCACTAGCTCGAGCACCATGGTGGGTCCCACATTGTAACAGATATTATTTTTTTTCAAATCCAAACTTGATTTTCAATCTCCCTTTTTCTCGTAAAAAAAAGGATTTGGCAAATAGATTGCAACAAAATAAAAATTTTAGAGTTTATGTATGCAAAAAATTGAAAACAATAATAAATGTAAGTAAAGAAAAATAATTCAAGCACTACAAATGAACACAATTTTTTTTTATCAATGTTTGGTAAATTCCACTAGTAAAAGCCTTACTAGCTTTAAGAAAGAAATTTCTAATTCTTCCTAAATTGTTTTAAATATGGATATGCATGCATGAAACATATTGAAGATCCAAATGACCTAATGATCCAAAAATTTCAAGGAGTAGAACAAATGAAATTCTCAAGTTAACGTGCGATGGGATATTTACTCGAACAAAACAAGCCACTTTTTGCCCATTTATAAAAAGTTGACCTAACAATCATAGATCATTGTAAAGTTATTGATTGATTAATGATGTGTAACACCTATAATTTTTGTAAGAAATGACTCATGCTTTGGGAGTCAACACTCAGTTAAAAATCCCTCCCCCCGTCCCCCCCTTTTCTGATGATTGCAAAACCTATTATATAAAAATTAAAAAGAGTTTACAATCCATACAAATTATAGATACTTTTTTGGAATTATCTCTCTCTACATTTGTGCCTTTTCATTTTAGATGTTCAATTTTTTTTCAAATCCAAACTTGAGCTTTCACTCTCCCTTTTTCTCGTAAACAAGAAGATTAGGCAAATAGATAACAACAAAATGAAAATTTTAGAGTTTATGTAAGCAAAAAATTGAAAACAATAATAAATGTAAGTAAAAAAATTAATTCATGCTCTACAAATGAACATCAAAGTTTTTTTATCCATGTTTGCAAAATTTCACTAGTGCAACCCCTAATATGTTTAAGAAAGAGATTTCTAATTGATCTTAGCATGTTTTAAATATGGATATGCCTGCTTGACACATTTTGAAGATGCAAATGACCTATTGATCCAAAAATTTCATGGGGTAGAACAAATTAAATTCTCAAGTTAACATGCGGTGGGATATTTACCCAAGCAAAACAAGCCACATTTTTCCTATTTAAATAAAGTTGACCTAACAATCATAGATCATCGTAAAGTTTTTGTTCGATTAATGATGTGTAACAGGCAAATTTTTTGTAAGAAATGACTTAAGGTTTGGGAGTCAACACTCAGTTAAAAAATCTTGCCCCCCTTTTTCGATTATTGCAAAACCTAACATATAAAACCTCAAAACTGTTTAAAATCCCTAAAAATTACAGATACTTTTTTGGAATCTTCTCCCTCAACATTTGTTAATTTTCATTTTAGATGTTCATTTTTTGTTCAAATCCAAACTTGATTTTTCACTCTCTCTTTTTCTCGTAAACAAAAAGATTAGGAAAATAGATCACAACAAAATGAAAATTTTAGAGTTCATGTATGCAAAAAATTGAAAAAATTAATTCAAGCACTACAAATGAACACCAAAGTTTTTTAATCCATGTTTACAAAATTTCACTAGTACAACCCCTAATTGGTTTAAGAAAAAAATTTCTGATTGATATTAACATGTTTTAAATATGGATATGCATGCATGAAACATTTTGAATATGCAAATGATCTAATGATCCAAAAATTTCGAGTAGAACAAATTAAATTCTCAAGTTAACGTGTGGTGGGATATTTACCTAAGCAAAACCAACCACTTTTTGCCCATTTACAAAAAGCCGACCAAACAATCAAAGATCATTTTAAAGTTATTGATCGATTAATGATGCGTAATGGCTATAATTTTTGTAAGAAATGACTTATGGTTTGGGAGTCAACACTCAGTTAAAAATCTTTGGCAGCCCCTTTTCCAATGATCGTAAAATCTAATATATAAAAACTAAAAAGAGTTTACTAACCCTAAAAAATTACAGATACTTTTTGGAATAATCTCTCTCTGCATTTGTACTTTACCATTTTAGATGTTCAATATTTTTTCAAATCCAAACTTGAGTTTTCACTTTCCCTTTTTTCTCGTAAACAACAAATAGATCACAAAAAAATAAAAATTTTTGAGTTCATGTATGCAAAAAATTGAAAAAAAATAATAAATGTTAGTAAAGAAAATTAATCCACACACTAAAAATGAACACAAAACTTTTTTTATCCATGTTTGCAAAATTCGTCTAGTACAACCCCTAATAGGTTTAAGAAAGAAATATCTAATTGATGTTAACATGTTTTAAATATGGATATGCATGCATGAAACATTTTGAATATGCAAATGACCTAATGATCCAAAAATTTCGAGTAGAACAAATTAAATTCTCAAGTTAATGTGTGGTGGGATATTTACCCAAGCAAAACCAACCACTTTTTTCCCATTTAGAAAAAGTTGACCAAACAATCAAAGATCATTGTAAAGTTATTAATTGATTAATGATGCGTAACGGCTATAATTTTTGTAAGAAATGACTTATGGTTTGGGAGTCAACACTCAGTTAAAAATCTCTCGTAGCCCCTTTTCCAATGATTGCAAAACCTAATATATAAAAACTAAAAAGTGTTTACAATACCTACAAATTAAAAATATTTTTTGGAATTATCTCTCTACATATGTACATTTCCTTTTCAGATATTCATTTTTTTTCAAATCCAAACTTGAGTTTTCACTCTCCCTTTTTTCTCGTAAAAAAAAAGATTAGCCAAATAGATCACAATAAAATGAAAATTTTAGAGATTATGTATGCTAAAATTGAAAACAATAATAAATTTAAGTAAATAAAATTAATTCACGCCCTACAAATGAACACAAATGTTTTTTTATCCATGTTTTGGAAATTCCACTAGAACAACCCCTAATACGTTTAAGAAAGTGATTTCTAATTGATCCTAACATGTTTTAAATCTGGATGTGCATGCATGAAACATTTTGAAAATGAAAATGACCTAATGTTCCAAAAACTTCACGGAGTAGAAGAAATTAAATTCTCAAGTTAACGTGCGGTGGGATATTTATTCGAGCAAAAAAAGCAACATTTTACCCATTCACAAAAAGCTGACCTAACAATCAAAGATCATTGTAAAGTTATTGATCAATTAATGATGATTAACGGCTATAATCTTTGAAAGAAATTACTTGTGGTTTAGGAGTCAACACTCAGTTGAAAATCTCTTGCCCCCCTTTTCTGATCATTGCTAAACCTAGTATATAAAAACTAAAAAGAGTTTACAATACCTACAAATTACATATAATTTTTTTGAATTATCTCTCTCTGCATTTGTACATTTCTTTTTTAGGTGTTAATTTTTTTTTCAAATCAAACTTGAGTTTTTGCTCTCGCTTTTTTCTCATAAAACAAAAAGATTAGGCAAATAGATCACAACAAAATAAAAACTTTAGAGTTTATGTATGAAAAAAATTGAAAAATAGTAATAAATGTAAGTAAAGGAAATTATTTCACACACTACAAATGAACACAAAAAATGTTTTATCCATGTTTGGAAAATTCCACTAGTAAAAACCCTAATAGTTTTAAGAAAGAGATTTCTAATTGATCTTAACATGTTTTAAATATGGACATGTTTTAAATATTGCAAAACCTAATATATAAAAAATAAAAAAGGGAAAACAATCTTTAAAAATTATAGATAGTTTTTTGTAATTATCTCTCTCTGTATTTTTGCATTTCCATTTTAGATGTTCAATTTTTTTCCAAATCCAAACTTGAGTTTTCACTCTCCCTTTTTCACATAAACAAAAAGATTAGGCAAATAGATCACAACAGAATGTAAATTTTAGAGTTTATGTATGCAAAAAATTGAAAACCATAATAAATGAAAGTAAACCACCAAAGTTTTTTTATCCATGTTTGCGAAATTCGACAAGTACAACCCGTAATTGGTTTAAGAAAGAGATTTCTAATTGATCTTAACATGTTTTAAATATGGATATGCATGCATGAAACATTTTGAAGAGGCAAATGACCTAATGATCCAAAAATATCATGGAGTAGAACAAATTAAGTTCTCAAGTTAACGTATGGTGGGATATTTACCCAAGCAAAACAATTCACTTTTTGACTATTTACAAAAATCTGACCTAACAATCATTGATCATTGTGAAGTTATTGATCAATTAATGATGCGTAATGGCTCTAATCTTTGAAAGAAATTATTTGTGGTTTGGGAGTCAACACTTAGTTGAAAATCTCTTGCCCCCTTTTCTGATCATTGCTAAACCTAGAATATAAAAACTAAAAAGAGTTTACAATACCTACAAATTACATATATTGTTTTTGAATTATCTCTCTCTGCATTTGTGCATTTCCATTTTAGATGTTATTTTTTTTTTCAAATCCAAACTTGAGTTTTCCCTCTCCCTTTTTTCTCATAAAAAAAAAGATTACGCAAATAGATCACAACAAAATAAAAAATTTAGAGTTTATGTATGAAAAAAAATGAAAATAGTAATAAATGTAAGTAAAGAAAATTAATTTACGTCCTGCAAATAAACACAAAAGTTTTTCCATCCAAGTTTTGGAAATTCCATTAGTATAACCCCTAATAGCTTTAAGAAAGGGATTTCTAATTGATCATAACATATTTTAAATATGGATATGAATGCATGAAACATGTTGAATATGCAAATGACCTTATGATCCAAAAATTTCAAGGAGTAGCCAAAATTAAATTCTCAAGTTATCGAGCGGTGAGATATTTACTCGAAAAAAACAAGCCACATTTTACCCATTTACAAAAAGATGACCTAACAATCAAATACAATTGTAAAGTTATTGATCGATTAATGATGTGTAACGACTAGAATTTTTGAAAGAAATGACTTATGGTTTTGGAGTCAACACTCTGTTAAAAATCTCTCGCCGCCCATTTTTCGATGACTGCAAAACCTAAACTATAAAAACTAAAATGATTTTACAATCCCTAATAAATTACAGATACTTTTGGAATTATCTCTCTCTACATTTGTGCATTTCCATTTTAGATGTTCAATTTTTTTTCAAATCCAAACTTGAGTTTTCACTCTCCCTTTTTTCTCTTAACCAACAAATTGATCACAACAAAATGAAAATTTTAAAGTTTAAGTATGAGCAAAATTGAAAACAAAAATAAATGTAAGTAAAGGAAAGTAATTCATGCACTACTAATGAATACTAATTTTTTATCCATGTTTGGGAAATTCCACTAGTAAAAGCCCTAATAGCTTTAAGAAAGAGATTTCTAATTCATCCTAAATTTTTTTTATCCATTCATGAAACATGTTGAAGATGCATATGACCTAATAATCCAAACATTTCAAGGAGTAGAACAAATAAAATTCTCAAGTTAACGGGCGATGGAATATTTACTCGAGCAAAACAAGCCACTTTTTGCCCATTTACAAAAAATTGACCAAACAGTCATAGATCATTGTAAAGTTATTGATCGATTAATGGTGTGTAACGCCTATAACATTTGTAAGAAATGACTTATGGTTTGGGTGCTAACACTCAGTTAAAAATCTTTTGCGCCCCCCCCCCCCCCCCCCCCCCCCCCCCTCCCCCCTTCTGCTTCACCCCCTTTCCCCTCTTTTCCGATGATTACAAATCCTAATATGTAAAAATTAAAAAGATTTTACAATCCCTATAAATTATAGATACTATTTTGGAATTATCTCTCTGTACATTTGTGAATTTCCATTATAGATGTTTAATTTTTTTAAAAATCCAAACGTGAGTTTTCACTCTCCCTTTTCTCGTAAAAAAAAGATTAGGCAAATAGATCACAAAAAATGAATATTTTTGAGTTTATGTATGCAAAAAATTGAAAACAATAATAAATGTAAGTAAAAAAAATTAATTCATGCATTACAAATGATGACCAAAATTTTTTTATCCATGTTTGTAAAAATTCACTAGTACAACCCCTAATATGTATAAGAAAGAGATTTCTAATTGGTCTTAGCATGTTTTAAATATGGATATGCCTGCATGAAACATTTTGAAGATGCAAATGACCTAATGATCCAAAATTTTCATGGAGTAGAACAAATTAAATTCTCAAGTTAACGTGTGGTGGGATATTTACCCGAGTTAAAAAAACAATAATTTTTCCATTTACATAAAGCTTACCTAACAAACATAGATCATTGTAAAGTTTTTGTTCGATTAATGATGCGGAACAACTAAAATGTTTGTAAGAAATGACTTATGGTTTGGGAGTCAACCCTCAGTTAAAAAACCCTCGCCCCCCTTTTTCGATTATTGCAAAACCTAATAAATAAACACTCAAAAGAGTTTAAAATCCCTACAAATTACAAATACCTTTTTGGAATTATCTCTCTCAACATTTTTGAATTTCCATTTTAGATCAACTTTTTTTCAAATCCAAACTTGAGTTTTCACTCTCCCATTTTCTCGTAAACAAAAAGATTAGGAAAATAGGTCACAGAAAAATGAAAATTTTAGAGTTTATCTATGTAAAAAATTGAAAACAATAATAAATGTAAATAAAAAACTTAATTCACGCACTACAAATGAACACCAAAGTTTTTTTATCCATGTATGTGAAATTTCACTAGTACAACACCTAATAGGTTTAAGAAAGAGATTTCTAATTGATCTTAACATGTTTTAAATATAGATAAGCATGCATGAAGCACGTTGAAGATACAAATGACCTAATGATCCAAAAATTTCAAGGAGTAGAACAAATTAAATTCTCAAGTTAACGTGCGGTGGGATATTTACCCGAGCAAAACCAGCCACTTTTTGCCCATTTACAAAATGTTGACCAAACAGTTAAAGATTATTGTAATGTTATTGATCGATTAATGATGCGTAACGGCTATAATTTTTCTTAAGAAATGACTTATGGTTTGGGAGTCAACACTCTGTTAAAAATCTCTCACCACCCCTCTTTCGATGCTCGCAAAACCTAATATATAAAAACTAAAAAGAGTTTACAATCCCTAAAAATTACAAATACTTTTTGGAATTATCTCTCTCTGCATTTCTGCATTTTATTTTTAGATGTTCAATTTTCTTTCAAATCCAAATTTGAGTTTTCACTCTCCCTTTTTTCTCGTAAATAAAAATAGATCACAACCAGATGAAAATTTAAGAGTTAATGTATGCGAAAAATTGAAAAATAATAAATATAAGTAAAGAAAATTAATTCACGCACTACAAATGAACACAAAATGTTTTTTATCCATGTTTGGAAAATTCCTCTTAAAAAACCCCTAATAGCTTTATGAAATAGATCTCTAATTGATCCTAACATGTATTAAATATGGATATGTATGCATGAACCATGTTGAAGATGCAAATGACCTAATGATCCAAAAATTTCATGGAGTAGAACAAATTAAATTATCAAGTTAACGTACTGTGGGATATTTACCCGAGCAAAACAAGCCACATTTTTTCCATTTACAAAAAGCTGACCTTACAATCATAGATTATTGTAAAGTTATTGATCGATTAATGATACGTAATGGCTATAATGTTTTTAAGAAATGACCTATGGTTTGGAAGTCAACACTGAGTTAAAAATTCCTCGCGCCCCTCTCTTCCCCTTTCCCTTTCTGTTGATTGCAAAACTTAATATATAAAAACTAAAAATAATTAACAATCCCTAAAAATTAAAAATACTTTTTTGAATTATCTCTCTCTGCATTTGTGCATTTCCATTTTAGATGTTAATTTTTTTTTTTTCAAATCTAAACTTGAGTTTTCACTCTTCTTTTTTCTCGTAAACAAAAATATTAGGAAAATAGATCACAAAAAAATGAAAGTTCTAGACTTTATGTATGCAAAAAAAATAAAAGAATACTAAATGTAAGAAAAGAAAATTATTCACGCACTACAAATGAACACCAAAGTTTTTTTCTTCTTGTTTGCGAAATTCCAATAGTACAACCCCTAATAGCTTTAAGAGAGATATTTCTAATTGATCCTAATAGGTTTTAAATATGGATATACATGCATGAAACATGTTGAAGACACAAATGACTTAATGATCCAAAATTTTCAAGGAGTAGAACAAATTAAATTCTCAAGTTAACGTGCGGTGGGATATGTACCGGAGAAAAACATGCCACTTTTTGCTCATTTACAAAAGGCTGACTTAACAATATAAGATCATTGTAAAGTTATTAATCGATTAATGATGCGTAACGACTATAATTTTTTTTGAAAGTGACTTACGGTTTGGGAGTTAACATTGTTAAAAATCTCTTGCCGTCCCTTTTCCGATGATCACAAAACCTAATATATAAAAACTAAAAAGAGTTTACAATCCCTAAAAAATTACAAATACATTTTGGAATTATCTCTCTCTGCATTTGTGCATTTCCATTTTAGATGATCAATGTTTTTTCAAATCCAAACTTGATTTTTCACTCTCCCTTTTTTCTAATAAACAATATATAAACGACAAAAAAATGAAAATTTTCGAATTTATGTTTGCAACAAATTGAAAAAAATAACAAATAGAAGTAAAGAAAATTAATTCGTGTACTAAAAATGAACACAAATTTTTTTTTATCCATGTTTGGCTAATTCCACTAATAAAACCCCTAATAGCTTTAAGAAAGAGATTGCTAATTGATCCTAACATGTTTTAAATATGGATATGTATGCATGAACCATGTTGAAGATGCAAATGACCTAATGATCCAAACATTTCAAAGAGTAGAACAAATTAAATTCTCAAGTTAATGTGCGGTGGGATATTTACCCGAGCAAAACAAACCCCTTTTTGCCCATTTACAAAAAGCTGACGTACCAATCATAGATAATTGTAAAGTTATTGATTGATTAATGATGTGTAATGGTTATAATTTTTGTATGAAATTACTTATTATTTGGGAGTCAACACTCAGTTAAAAAATCTATCGCCCCCCTTTTTTTCAAATCCAAACTTGAGCTTTTACACTCCTTTTTTATTGTAAAAAAAAAAAAAAAGATTAGGCAAACAGATCCCAACAAATTGAAAATTTTAGAGTTTTTGTATGCAAAAAATAGAAAACAATAATAAATGTTAGTAAATAAAATTAATTCACGCCCTACACATAATCACAAATATTTTTTTATATAAGTTTTTGAAATTCCACTAGTACAACCCCTAATAGCTTTAAGAAAGTGATTACTAATTTCTCCTAACCTATTCTAAATATGGATATGCATGCATGAAACATGTTGAATATGCAAACAATTTATTGATCCAAAAATTTCAAGGAGTAAAAAAAATTAAATTCTCAAGTTAACGTGCGGTGGGATATTTGCACGAGCCAAACAAGCTACTTTTTGCTCATTTATCAAAAGTTAACCAAACAATCATAGAATGATGTAAAGTTATTGATTGATTAATGATGCGTAACGGCTATAATTTGTTCTACTCCTTGAAATTGTAGGATCATTAGGTCATTTGCATCTTCAACATGTCTCATGCATGCATATCCCTATTGAAACATGTTAGGATGAATTAAAAATCTCTTTCTTAAAGCTATTAGGGCTTTTACTAGAGGAATTTCCCAAACATGGGAAAAAAAAAAATTGTGTTCATTTTCTTTACTTAAATTTATTATTTTTTTTAATTTTTTGCATACATAAACTCTAAAATTTTCATTTTATTCTAATCTATTTGTTGTTTACGAGAAAAAAAATGGAGAGTGAATACTCAAGTTTGATTTCAAAAAACATTGAACATCTAAAATGGAAATGCACAAATGCAGAGAGAGATAATTCCAAAAAGTTTATGTATGTTTTTAGGGATTGTAAACTTATTTAAGTTTTAATATATTTAAGTTTTAGGGGCGGCGAGAGATTTTTAACAGAGTGTTGACTCCCAAAACAAAACACATTTCTTACAAAAATTATAGTCGTTACGTATCATTAATCGATCAATAACTTTACAATGATCTGATATTGTTAGGTCGGCTTTTTGTAAATGGGCAAAAAGTAGCATGTTTTGCTCAGCTAAATATCCCACCGCACATTAACTTTAGAATTTAATTTGTTCTACTCCTTGAAAATTTTGGATCATTAAGTCATTTGCGTCTTCAACATGTTGCATGCATGCATATCCATATTTAAAACATGTTTTGGATCAATTAGAAATCTCTTTCTTAATGCTATTAAGGGTTGTACTATTGGAATTTCACAAACAAGGATAAAAAAACTTTGGTTTTCATTTTTAGTGCGTGAATTAATTTTCTTTACATATATTTATTATTGTTTTAAATTTTTTGCATACATAAACTTTAAAATTTTCATTTTGTTGTGATCTATTTGCCTAATCTTTTTGTTTACGAGAAAAATGGGAGAGTGGAAACTCAAGTTTGGATTTGAAAAAAAATTTAACATCTAAAGTGGAAATGCAAAAATGCAGAGAGTGACAATTCAAAAAAGTATCTATATTTTTTAGGGATTTTAAACTCCATTTATTTTTTATATTTAGGTTTTGCAATCATCAAAAAAGGAGGGGAAGGGGGGGGGGGGGGGGGGGGGGGGGGGGGGGGGTGGGGGGAGAAATTTTTAACTGAGTGTTTACTCTCAAACCATTAGGCATTTCGTACTAAAATTATAGTTGTTACGCATCATTAATCGATCAATAACTTTACAATGATCTATTATTGTTAGGTCGGCTTTTTGTAAATGGGCAAAAAGTAGCATTTTTGCTCGGCTAAATATCCCACCGCACATTAACTTTAGAATTTAATTTGTTTTACTCCTTGAAATTTTTGGATCATTAAGTCATTTGCATCTTCAACATGTTTCATGTGTGCATATCCATATTTAAAACTGTTTGGATCAATTAGAAATCTCTTTCTTAAAGCTATTAGGGGTTGTACTATTGGAATTTCACAAACAAGGATAAAAAAACTTTGGTTTTCATTTGTAGTGCGTGAATTAATTTTCTTTACATACATTTATTATTTTTTTAAATTTTTTGCATACTTAAACTTTAAAATTTTCATTTTGTTGTGATCTATTTGCCTAATCTTTTTGTTTACGAGAAAAATGGGAGAGTGAAAACTCAAGTTTGGATTTGAAAAAAAATTTAACATCTAAAGTGGAAATGCACAAATGCAGAGAGTGACAATTCCAAAAAGTATCTATAATTTTTAGGGATTTTAAACTCCATTTAGTTTTTATATTTTAGGTTTTGCAATCATCAAAAAAGGGGGGGGGGGGGCGAGAAATTTTTAACTGAGTGTTTACTCTTAAACCATAAGTCATTTCTTACTAAAATTATAGTCGTTACGCATCATTAATCGATCAATAACTTTACAATGATCTGATATTGTTAGGTCGGCTTTTTGTAAATGTGCAAAAAGTAGCATTTTTGCTCGGCTAAATATCCCACCGAACATGCACTCTAGAATTTAATTTGTTCTACTTCTTGAAATTTTTGGATCATTAAGTCATTTTCGTCTTCAACATGTTTCATGCATGCATATCCATATTTAAAACATATTTGGATCAATTAGAAATCAATTTCTTAAAACTATTAAGGGTTGTACTATTGGAATTTCATAAACAAGGATAAAAAAACTTTGGTGTTCATTTGTAGTGCGTGAATTAATTTTCTTTACATACATTTATTATTGTTTTAAATTTTTTGCATCTATAAACTTTAAAATTTTCATTTTGTTGTGATCTATTTGCCTAATCTTTTTGTTTACGAGAAAAATGGGAGAGTGAAAACTCAAGTTTGGATTTGAAAAAAAATTTAACATCTAAAGTGGAAATGCACAAATGCAGAGAGTGACAATTCCAAAAAGTATCTATAATTTTTAGGGATTTTAAACTCCATTTAGTTTTTATATTTTAGGTTTTGCAATCATCAAAAAAGGGGGGGGGGGGGGCGAGAAATTTTTAACTGAGTGTTTACTCTTAAACCATAAGTCATTTCTTACTAAAATTATAGTCATTACGCATCATTAATCGATCAATAACTTTACAATGATCTGATATTGTTAGGTCGGCTTTTTGTAAATGGGCAAAAAGTAGCATTTTTGCTCGGCTAAATATCCCACCGCACATTAACTTTAGAATTTAATTTGTTTTACTCCTTGAAATTTTTGGATCATTAAGTCATTTGCATCTTCAACATGTTTCATGTGTGCATATCCATATTTAAAACTGTTTGGATCAATTAGAAATCTCTTTCTTAAAGCTATTAGGGGTTGTACTATTGGAATTTCACAAACAAGGATAAAAAAACTTTGGTTTTCATTTGTAGTGCGTGAATTAATTTTCTTTACATACATTTATTATTTTTTTAAATTTTTTGCATACATAAACTTTAAAATTTTCATTTTGTTGTGATCTATTTGCCTAATCTTTTTGTTTACGAGAAAAATGGGAGAGTGAAAACTCAAGTTTGGATTTGAAAAAAAATTTAACATCTAAAGTGGAAATGCACAAATGCAGAGAGTGACAATTCCAAAAAGTATCTATAATTTTTAGGGATTTTAAACTCCATTTAGTTTTTATATTTTAGGTTTTGCAATCATCAAAAAAGGGGGGGGGGGGGGCGAGAAATTTTTAACTGAGTGTTTACTCTTAAACCATAAGTCATTTCTTACTAAAATTATAGTCGTTACGCATCATTAATCGATCAATAACTTTACAATGATCTGATATTGTTAGGTCGGCTTTTTGTAAATGTGCAAAAAGTAGCATTTTTGCTCGGCTAAATATCCCACCGAACATTCACTCTAGAATTTAATTTGTTCTACTTCTTGAAATTTTTGGATCATTAAGTCATTTTCGTCTTCAACATGTTTCATGCATGCATATCCATATTTAAAACATATTTGGATCAATTAGAAATCTCTTTCTTAAAACTATTAAGGGTTGTACTATTGGAATTTCATAAACAAGGATAAAAAAACTTTGGTGTTCATTTGTAGTGCGTGAATTAATTTTCTTTACATACATTTATTATTGTTTTAAATTTTTTGCATATATAAACTTTAAAATTTTCATTTTGTTGTGATCTATTTGCCTAATCTTTTTGTTTACGAGAAAAATGGGAGAGTGAAAACTCAAGTTTGGATTTGAAAAAAAAATATAATATCTAAAGCGGAAATTCACAAATGCAGAGAGTGACAATTCCAAAAAGTATATGTAATTTTTAGGGATTTTAAACTCCATTTAGTTTTTATATTTTAGGTTTTGCAATCATCAAAAAGGGGGGGGGGGGAAGGGGGGCCGAGAAATTTTTATCTGAGTGTTTACTCTCAAACCATAAGGCATTTCGTACTAAAATTATAGTCGTTACGCATCATTAATCGATCAATAACTTTAAAATGATCTATTATTGTTAGGTCGGCTTTTTGTAAATGTGTTTACTTGTGGAATTTTCCTAACATGGATAAAAAACAACTTTGTGTTCATTTGTAGTGTGTAAATTAATTTTCCTTACATTTATTATTGTTTTCAAATGTTTGC
Organism: Aristolochia californica; assembly: GCF_029961685.1. NCBI lineage: Eukaryota > Viridiplantae > Streptophyta > Magnoliopsida > Piperales > Aristolochiaceae > Aristolochia > Aristolochia californica. The sequence goes on from NW_027181771.1 coordinate 19,963,728, forward strand.
ATACATAAACTCTAAAATTTTCATTTTGTTGTGATCTATTTGTTGTTGACGAGAAAAAAGGGAGATTGAAAACTCAAGTTTGGATTTAAAAAAAAATGAACATCTAAAATGGAAATGTACAAATGTAGAGAGAGATAATTCCTAAAAGTATCTTTAATTTATTAGGGATTGTAAACTCTTTTAAGTTTTTATATATTAGTTCTTGCAATCATTAGAATTGGGGCGGCGAGTGATTATTAACAGAGTGTTGACTCCAAAACCATATGTCATTTCTTACAAAATATATAGCCGTTACGCATCATTCATCGATCAATAACTTTAAAATGATCTTTGATTTTTAGGTCAGCATTTTGTAAATACATAAAAGGTGGCTAGTTTTGCTCGGGTAAATATTCCACAACACATTAACTTGAGATTTTAATTTGTTCTACTCCTTGATGTTTTTGAATGATTAGGTCATTTTCGTCTTCAACATGTTTCTTGCATGTATTTTTATATTAAAACATGTTAGGATCAATTAGAACTCACTTTCTTAAAGCTATTAGGGGTAGTACTAGTGGAATTTTAAAAACTTGGATAAAAAAACCGTGTTCATATGTAGGGCATGAATTAATTTTCTTTACTTACATTTATTTATTTTTTCAATTTTTTGCATACTTAAACTCTAAAATTTTACTTTTGTTGTGATCTATTTGCCGAATCTTTTTTTTTTTTACGAGAAAAAAGGGGCAGTGAAAACTCAAGTTTATATGTAATTTGTAGGGATTGTAAACTCTTTTTAGTTTTTATATATTAGGTTTTGCAATCAATAGAAAAGGGGGGGGGGGGGGGGGGGGGGGGGGGGGGGGGGGGGGTGGGGAGATTTTTAACTGAGTATTAATTCCCAAGCCATAAGTCATTTCTTACAAAAATTATAGCCGTTATGCATCATTAATCGATCAATAACTTTACAATGATCTATGATTGATAGGTCATCTTTTTGTAAATGGGCAAAAAGTGGCTTGTTTTGCATAGGTAAATATCCCACTGCACGTTAACTTGAGAATTTAATTTGGTCTACTGTTTGAAAATTTTGGATCATTAGGTCATTTGCATCTTCAACATGGTTCATGCATACATGTCCATATTTAAAACATATTAGGATCAATTAGAAATCTCTTTCTTAAAACTATTAGGGGTTTTACCTATAAAATTTTCCAAACATGGATAAAAAAAATTGTGTTCATTAGTAGTGCTTGAATTGATTTTCTTTACTAAAATTTATTATTGTTTTCATTTTTTAGCATACGTAAACTCTAAAATTTTCATTCTGTTGTGATCTATTTGTTGTTTACGAGAAAAAAAGGAAGAGAGAAAATATAAGTTTGGATTTGGAAAAAAAAATTGAACATCTAAAATCGAAATGCACAAATGTAGGGAGAGATAATTCCAAAAAGAATTTGTATTTTTTTAGGGATCGTAAACTCTATTTAGTTTTTATATATTAGGCTTTCCAATCATCAGAAATGGGAGGCAAGAGATTTTTAAATGAGTGTAGACTCCCAAACCATAAGTCATTTCTTACAAAAAAATATAGTCGTGGCGCATCATTAATCGATCAATAACTTTTCAAAGATTTTATATTGTTAGGTCAGCTTTTTGTAAATGTGCAAATAGTGGATTGTTTTGCTCCGGTAAATATCCCACCACACGTTAACTAGAGAATTTAATTTGTTCTAGTCCTTGAAATTTTTTGATCATTAAGTCATATGCGTCTTCAACATGTTCCATGCATACATATCCATATTTAAAACATGTTAGGATCAATTAGAATTTACTCTCTTCAAGCTATTAGGGGTTGTACCATTGGAATTTCGCAAACAAGGATAAAAAAACTTTCGTGTTCATTTGTAGTGCATGAATTAATTTTCTTTATCTATATTTATTATTGTTTTAAATATTTTGCTTACGTAAACTCTAAAATTTTCATTTTGTAATGATCTATTTGCCCAATCTTTTTTTTTACGAGAAAAAAGGAGAGTGAAAACTCAATTTTGGATTTTAAAAAAAATCAACATCTAAAAATGAAATGCACAAATGCAAAGTGCTATAATTGCCATAAGTATCTGTAATTTGCAGGGATTGTAAAATCTTTTTAGTTTTTATATATTGGGATTTTCAATCATCATAAAAGGGGGGGGGTGAGAGATTTTTAACCGAGTGTTGACTCCCAAACCATAATTAATTTTTTACAAAAATTATAGCCATTACGCATCATTAATCGAGCAAAAACTTTACAATGATCTATGATTGTTAGGTCAGCTTTTTGTAAATGGGAAAAAAGTGGCCGGTTTTGCTCGTGTAAATATCCCACCGCACGTTAACTGGAGAATTTAATTTGTTCTATTGCTTAAAACTTTTGGATCATTAGGTCATTTAGAAGTTCAACATGTTTCATGCATACATACCCATATTTAAAACATGTTAGGATCAATTATAAATCTCTTTCTTAAAGCTATTAGGGGTTTTACTAGTAGAATTTGCCAAACATGGATAAAAAAAATTTGTGTTCACTTGTAGTGCATGAATTAATTTCTTTACTTAAATTTACTGTTGTTTTCAATTATTGCTTACATAAACTCTAAAAATTTCATTTTTTTATGATCTATTTGTTGTTTAAGAGAGAAAAAGGGAGAGTGAAAACTCAAGTTTGGATTTGAAAAAAAATTGAACATCTAAAATGGAAATGCACAAATGAAGAGAGATAATTCCAAAAAGTATCTGAAATTTGTAGGTTTTTAACTGAGTGTTGCCTCCCAAACCATATGTCATTTATTACAAATATTATAGTCGTTACACATCATGAATCGATCAATAAATTTTCAAAGATCTTATATTGTTAAGTCAACTTTTTGTAAATGGGCAAAAAAGTGGCTTGTTTTTCTCGGGTAAATATCCCACCGCACGTTAACTAGAGAATTTAATTTGTTCTACTATTTGAAAAGTTTGGATCATTAAGTCATTTTTGTCTTCAACATGTTTCATGCATGAATATCCATATTTAAAACATGTTAGGATCAATTAAAAATCTCTTTCTTAAAGGTATTAAGGGTTGCACTATTGGAATTTCGTAAAAATAATAAAAAAACATTGGTGTTTTTTTGTAGTGCATGAATTAATTTCCTTTAATTAAATTTATTATTGTTTTAAATTTTTCGCATACATAAACTTTAAAACTTTCATTTTGGCGTGATCTATTTTCCTAATCCTTTTGTTTAAGAGAAAAAAGGGAGAGTGAAAACTCAAGTTTGGATTTGAAAAAAAAATTGAACATCTAAAACGGAAATGCACAAATGCAGAGAGATAATTCTAAAAAGTATTTATAATTTTTAGGGATTGTAAAATCTTTTTAGTTTTTAAATATTAGGTTTTGCAATCAGAAAAAAAGGGGGAGGGGAGTCATTTCTTAACAAAATTATAGTCGTTACGCATCATTAATCGATCAATAATGTTACAATGATCTTTGATTGTTAGGTCAGCTTTTTGTAAATGGATAAAATGTGGCATGTTTTGCTTGGGTAAATATTCCACCGCACGTTAAGTTAAGAATTTAATTTGTTCTACTCCTTGATGTTTTTGACTGATTAGGTCATTTTTGTCTTCAACATGTTTCATGCATGCATATCCATATCTAAAACATATTAGGATCAATTAGAAATCACTTTCTTAAACCTATTAGGGGTTGTACTAGTGGAATTTCCAAAATTTGGAAAAAAAAACTTTTGTTATCATTTATAAGTCATGAATTAATTTTCTTTACTTAAATTTATTAGTTTTTTCAATTTTTTGCTAACATAAACTCTAAAATTTTCATTTTGTTGTGATATGTATATTGTTTAAAAGAAAAAAGGGAGAGTGAAAACTCAAGTTTGGATTTGAAAAAAATTTAACATCTAAAATCAAAACGCACAAATGTATAGAGGGATAATTCCAAAAAGAATCTATAAGTTTTTAGGGATTGTAAACTCTTTTTAGTTTAAATATATTAGGTTTTGCAATCATAGGAAAAGGGGCGGCGAAAGATTTTTAACTGAGTGTTGACTCCTAGACAATAAGTCATTTCTTACAATAATTGTAGCCGTTACGCATCTTTAATCAATAAATAACTTTACAATGATCTTTGATTGTTAGGTCAGCTTTTTGTAAATGGGTAAAATGTGGCTTGTTTTGCGTGGGTAAATATCCCACAGCAAGTTAACTTGAGAATATAATTTGTTCTTCTCCTTGAAGTTTTTTAATCATTAGGTCATTTGCATCTTCAATACGTTTCTTGCTTGTATATCCATATTTAAAACATGTTAGGATCAAATAGAAATCACTTTCTTAAAGCTATTAGGGGTTGTACTTGTCGAATTTCCAAAACTTGGATACAAAAACTTTAGTGTTCATTGGTAAGGCATGAATTAATATTCTTTAAATATATTTATTATTATTATTATTATTATTATTTTGCATACGTAAACTCTAAAATTTTCATTTTGTAGTGATCAATTTGCCAAATTTTTTTACGTGAAAACTCAAGTTTGGATTTGAAAAAAAATCAACATCTAAAAATAAAATGCTCAAATGCTGAGAGCGATAATTCCAAAAAGTATCTGTAATTTTTAGGGATTTTAAACTCTATTTAGTTTTTAAATATTAGGTTTTACAATCATCAAAAACGGGGGGGGGGGGGGGGGGGGGGGGGGGGGGGGTGGGTGGAGGAGAAAGATTTTTAAGAGAGTGTTGACTCCCAAACCATAAGTCATTGCTTACAAAAATTATTGCTATTACACATCATTAATCGATTAATAACTTTACAATGATCTATGATTGTTAGGTCAACTTTTTGTAAATGGGTAAAAAGTTGATTGTTTTGCTCGGGTAAATATCCCACTGCAGGTTAACTTGAGAATTTAATTTGTTCTACTCCTTTAAATTTTTGGATTATTAGGTCATTTGCAACTTCAACATGGTTCATGCAAACCTATCCATATTTAAAACATGCTACAATCAATTAGAAATCTCTTTCTTAAAGCTATTAAGGATTTTACAAGTGGAATTTTCCAAACATGGATAAAAAAATTTTTGTGTTCACTCGTAGTGCATGAATTAATTTTCTTTACTTAAATTTATTATTGTTTTCATGTTTTGCATACATAAACTCTAAAATTTTTATTTTGTTATTATCTATTTTTTTGTTTACGAGAAAAAAGGGAGAGTGAAAACTCAAGTTTGGATTTGAAAAAAAATTGAACATCTAAAATGGAAATCCATAAATATAGAGAGAGATAATTCAAAAAAGTATCTGAAATTTGTAGGGATTGTAAACTCTATTTAGTTTTTATCTATTAGGTTTTTCAATCATCAGAAACGAAAGGGGGGGGGGGGGGGGGGGGCGGTGCGGTGGGGTGAGAGATTTTTAACTGAATGTTGACACCCAAACCATATGTCATTTCTTAAAAAAATTATAGTATTATAGTCGTTACGCATCATTAATCGATCAATAACTTTTCAATGATCTTATATTATTAGGTCAACTTGTTTTGCTTGGGTACATATCCCACCGCATGTTAACTAGAGAATTTAATTTGTTCTACTCGAAATTTTTGGATCATTAAGTCATTTGCGTTTTCAATATGTTTCATGCATCCACATATCCATATTTAAAACATGTTAGGATCAATTAGAAATGTCTTTCTTGAAGCTATTAGGGGTTTTACTATTGGAATTTAGCAAACAAGGATAAAAAAAACTTTTGTGTTCATTTGTAGTGCGTGAATTAATTTTCTTTACTTATATTTATTTTTTAAAAAAAAATTTACATTCTTAAACTTTAAAACTTTCATTTTGTTGTGATATATTTGCCTAATCTTTTTGTTTACGAGAAAAAAGGGAGTGTGAAAACTCAAGTTTGGATTTGAACGAAAATTGAACATCGAAATTCACAAATACAGAGAGATAATTCTAAAATGTATTTATAATTTGTAGATATTGTACACTATTTTTAGTTTTTAAATATTAGATTTTGCAATCAGTAGAAAAGGGGGTGGGGGGATTTTTATTTGAATGTTGACTCCCATACCATAAGTCATTTCTTAAAACAATTATAGCAATTATGCATCATTAATCGATCAATAAGTTTACAAAGATATATGATCGTTAGGTCTGCTTTTTGTAAATGGGCAAAATGTGGGTTGTTTTTCTCAGGTAAATATCCCACAACACGCTAACTTGAGAATTGAATTTGTTCTACTCCTTGAAATTTTTGGATCATTAGGTCATTTGCATCTTATACATGGTTGTTGCATACATATCCATATTTAAAACATGTTAGGATCAATTAGAAATCACTTTCTTAAAGCTATTAGGGGTTGTACTAGTGGAATTTCCAAATTTTGGATAAAAAAAACTTTTGTGTTCATTTGTAACGCTTGAATTAATTTTCTATTCTTACATTTATTATTGTTTTCAATATTTTGCATATGTAAACTCAAAAGTTTTCATTTTTTAGTGATCTATTTGCCCAATCTTTATTTACGAAAAAAAAGGGAGTGTGGAAACTCAAGTTTGGATTACAAAAAAATCAACATCTAAAAATGAAATGCACAAATGCAGATTGCGATAATTAGAAATCTCTTTCTTAAAGCTATTAGGGGTTTTACTTGTGGAATTTCCCAAACATGGATAAAAACAAATTGTGTTCATTTGTAGTGCATGAATTAATTTTCTTTACTGACATTTATTATTGTTTTCATTTTTTTGCATAAATAAACCCTACAATTTTCATTTTGTTGACGAGAAAAAAGGAAGACTGAAAACTCAAATTTGGATTTGAAAAAAAATTGAACATTTAAAACGGAAATGCACAAATGTAGAGAGAGATAATTACAAAAAAGTGTCTTTAATTTAATTTATTAGGGATTGTAAACTCTTTTTAATTTTTATATATTAGTTTTTGTAATCATCAGGAAAGGGGCGGCGAGAGATTATTAACAGAGTGTTGACTCCCAAACCACAAGTCATTTCTTACAAAATATATAGCTGTTACGCATCATTAATCGATAAATAACTTTACAATGATCTTTGATTGTTAGGTCAACTTTTTGTAAACGGGTAAAATGTGGGTAAATATCCCACCACACGTTAACTTGAGAATCTAATTTGTTCTTCTCCTTGAAGTTTTTGGATCATTAGGTCATTTGCATCTTCAACATGTTTCTTGCTTGCATATCCATATTTAAAACATGTTAGGATCAAATAGAAATCACTTTCTTAAAGCTATTAGGTACACTATTGGAATTTCGCAAACAAGGATAAAAAAACTTTGGTGTTCATTTGTAGTGCGTGAATTAATTTCCTATACTTAAATTTATTATTTTTTAAAATATTTTGCATACATAAACTCTAAAATTTTCATTTTGTAATGATCTAATTGCCCAATCTTTATTTTTACAAGAAAAAAGGGAGAGTGAAAACTCAAGTTTGGATTTTAAAAAAAATCATCATCTAAAAATGAAATGCACAAATGCAGAGTGCTATAATTGCCAAAAATATCTATAATTTGTAGGGATTGTAAACACTTTTTAGTTTTTATATATTAGGATTTTCAATCATCACAAAAGGGGGTGCGAGAGATTTTTATCTGAGTGTTGACTCCCAAACCATAAGTCATTGCTTACAAAAATTATAGCCGTTATGCATCATTAATCGAGCAATAACTTTACAATGATCTATGATTGTTAGGTCAACTTTTTGTAAATGGGAAAAAAGTGGTTTGTTTTCCTCGTGTAAATAACCCACCACACGTTAACTTGAGAATTTAATTTGTTCTACTCCTTGAAAATTTTGGATCATTAGGTCATTTGCAACTTCAACGCGGTTCATGCATACATACCCATATTTAAAACATGTTAGGATCAATTATAAATCTCTTTCTTAAAGCTATTAGGGGTTTTACTAGTGGAATTTGACCAACATGGATAAAAAAAATTTTGTGTTCACTTGTAGTGTATGAATTAATTTTCTTTACTTAAATTTATTATTGTTTTCAATTATAGCTTACATAAACTCTAATATTTTAATTTTTTTTTATCTATTTGTTGTTTATGAGAAAAAGGGAGAGTGAAAAATCAAGTTTGGATTTGAAAAAAAATTGAACATCTAAAATGGTAATGCACAAATGTAGAGAGAGATAATTCCAAAAAGTATCTGAAATTTGTAGGGATTGTAAACTCTATTTAATTTTTATAAATTAGGTTTTGCTATCATCAGAAAAGGGGGAACGAGAAATTTTTAACTGAGTGTTCACTCCCAAACCATAAGTCATTTCTTACAAAGATTATAGTTGTTACGCAACATTAATTGATCAATAAAATTTCAATGATCTTATATCATTAGGTCAACTTTTTGTAAATGGGCAAAAAGTGGCTTGTTTTGCTCGGGTAAATTTCCGACCGCACGTTAACTAGAGAATTTAATTTGTTCTACTCAAAACTTTTGGATCATTAAGTCATTTGCGTCTTCAACATGTTTCATGCAAGCATATCCATATTTAAAACATGTTAGGATCAATTAGAAATCTCTTTCTTAAAGCTATTAGGGGTTGAAATATTGGAATTTTGCAAACAAGGATAAAAAAACTTTCGTGTTCATTTGTAGTGCGTGAATTAATTTTCTTTACTTAAGTTTATTATTATTTTAATTTTTTTGCATACATAAATTTTAAAAATTTCATTTTGTTGTGATCTTTTCGCCTAATCTTTTTGTTTACGAGAAAAAAAGGGAGAGTGAAAACTCAAGTTTGGATTTGAAAAAAAATTGAAAAACTAAAATGGAAATGTACAAATGCAGAGAGATAATTCTAAAAGTATTTGTAATTTGTAGGGTTTTTAAATTCTTTTTAGTTTTTAAATATTAGGTTTTGCAATCAGTAGAAATGGTGGGGGTGAAGAATTTTTAATTGAATGTTGACTCCAAAACCATAAGTCATATCTTAAAAAAATTATAGACGTTGCACATCATTAATCGATCAATAACTTTAAAAATGATATTAGATTGTTAGGTGTGCTTTTGGTAAATGGGCAAAATTTGGCTAGTTTTGCTCAGGTAAATATCCCACAACACGTAAACTTGAGAATTTAATTTGTTCTACTCCTTAAAATTTTTGGATCATTAGGTCAATTTCATCTTATACATGGTCCATGCACACATGTCCATATTTAAAACATGTTAGGATCAATTAGAAATCACTTTCTTACAATTATTAGGTGTTGTACTAGTGGAATTTCCAAAATTTGGATAAAACAACTTTTGTGTTCATTTGTAATGCATGAATTAATTTTCTTAACTTAAATTTATTATTGTTTTCTATATTTTGCATAAGTAAACTCTAAAATTTTCATTTTGTAGTGATCTATTTGCCCAATTTTTTTTCCCGAGAAAAAAGGGAGAGTGAAAACTCAAGTTTGGATTTGAAAAAAAAATAAACATCTGAAAATGAAATGCACAAATGCAGAGTGCGATAATTTCCAAAAGTATCTGTAATTTGAAGGGATTGTAAACTCTTTTTAGTTTTTATATATTACGTTTTTCAATCATCAAAAAGGGGGGGGGGAAGTCGCGAGAGATTGTTTACTGAGTGTTGACTCCCATCGATCAATAACTTTACAATGATCTATGATTGGTAGGTCAGCTTTTGTAAATGGGCAAAAAGTGGCTTGTTTTGCTCGGGTAAATATCCCACCGCACGTTAACTTGAGAATTTAATTTCTTCTACTGTTTGAAAATTTTGGATCATTAGGTCATTTGCATCTTCAATATGGTTCATGCATAAATATCCATATTTAAAACATGTTAGGATCAATTAGAAATCTCTTTCTTAAAGCTATTAGGGGTTTTAGTAGTGGATTTTGGCCAAACATGGATAAAAAAACATTGTGTTCATTAGTAGTGCGTGAATTAATTTGCTATACTTAAATTTATTATTTTTTAATTTTTTAGCATACATAAACTTTAAAATTTTTATTTTGTTGTGATATATTTGTTGTTTACAAGAAAAAAGGGAGAGTGAAAGCAGAAGTTTGGATTTGAAAAAAAATTGAACATATCTAATGGAAATGCACAAATGCAGAGAGAGATGATTCCTAAAAGTATCTGTAATTTTTTAGGGATTGTAAACTCTTTTTATTTTTAATATATTAGGTTTTACGTTCATTGAAAAAGGCACGGTGAGAGATTTTTAACAGAGTGTTGACAACCAAACCATAAGTCTTTTCTTACAAAAATTATAGTCGTTACACATCATTAATCGATCAATAACTTTATAATGATCTTATATTGTTCATTTTTGGTAAATTGGCAAAAAGTGGCTTGTTTTGCTAGGGTAAATATCCCACCGCACGTTAAGTTGAGAATCTAATTTGTTTTACTCCTTGTAATTTTTGGTTCATTAAGTCATCTGCATCATTAGAATGTTTCATGCATGCATATCCATATTGAAAACATGCTACGATCAATTAGAAATCTCTTTCTTAAAGCTATTAGGGTTTATACTATTGGAATTTCGAAAAAAAGGATAAAAAAACTTCGGTGTTCATTTGTAGTGCGTGAATTAATTTTCTTTACTTACATTTTTTATTATTTAAAATTTTTGAATACATAAACTTTAAAACTTTCATTTTGTTGTGATCTATTTCCCTAATATTTTTGCTTACGAGAAAAATGGAAGAGTGAAAACTCAAGTTTGGATTTGAAAAAGAGTTTAACTTCTAAAATGGAAATGCACAAATGCAGAGAGAGATAATTCCAAAAATTATTTGTAATTTTTAGGGATAGTAAACTCTATTTTTTTTATATTAGGTTTTGCAATCATTAGAAAAGGCAGGCACGAGATTTATAACTGAGTGTTCACTCCCAAACCATAAGTCATTTCTTACAAAAATTATAGTTGTTGCGCATCAATCAATAGCTTTCAAAGATCTTATATTGTTAGGTCTGCTTTTTCTAAAGCGCAAAAAAGTGGCTTGTTTTGCTCGGGTAAATATCCCACCACATGTTAACTAGAGAATTTAATTTGTTCTACTCCTTATAATTTTTTTATCATTAAGTCATTTGCATCTTCTACATGTTTCATGCATGCATATCCATATTTAGAACATGTTAGGATCAATTAGAAATTACTTTCTTAAAGCTATTAGGGGTTGTACTATTGGAATTTCACAAACAAGGATAAAAAAAACTTTGGTGTTCATTTGTAGTGCGTAAAGTAATTTTAATTACTTAAATTTATTATTATTTAAAATATTTTGCATACGTAAACTCTAAAATGAAATGCACAAATGCAAAGTGCTATAATTTCCAAAAGTATCTATAATTTGTAGGGATTGTAAACTCTTTTTAGTTTTTATACATTAGGATCTTCAATCATCAGAAACAAGGGGGGGGGGGGGGGGGGGGGGGGGGGGGGGGGGGGAAGGGAAGAGAGAGAGATTTTTAACTGAGTGTTGACTCCCAAACCATAAGTCATTACCCATCATTAATCGAGCAATAACTTTACAATGATCTATGATTGTTAGGTCAGCTTTTTGTAAATAGGCAAAAAGTAGCTTGTTTTGCTCGATAAAATATCCCACCGCACGTTAACTTGAGAATTTAATTTGTTCTACTCCTTGAAAATTTTGGATCATTAGGTCATTTGCAACTTCAACACGGTTCATGCATACATACCCATATTTAAAACATATTAGGATCAATTATAAATCTCTTTCTTAAAGCTATTAAGGGTTTTACTGGTGGAATTTGCCAAACATGGATAAAAAAAAAATTGTGTTTACTTGTAGTGCATGAATTGATTTTTTTTACTTAAATTTATTATTCTTTTCAATTATTGCTTACATAAACTCTAAAATTTTCATTTTGTTATGTCTATTTGTTGTTTACTGGAAAAAAGGAGAGTGAAAACTCAAGTTTGGATTTGAAAAAAAATTGAACTTCTAAAATAGAAATGCACAAATGAAGAGAGATAATTCAGAAAAGTTTCTGAAATTTGTAGGGATTGTTAACTCTATTTAATTTGTATATAATAAGTTTTGCAATATTCAGAAAAAGGGGCGGGGGGGGGGGGGGGGGGGGGGGGTGTGAAAGAGATATTTTTAACTAAGTGTTGACTCCCAAACCGTAAGTCATTTCTTACAAAAATTATAGTTGTTACGCGTCATTAATCGATCATTAAATTTTCAATAATCTTATATTGTTAGGTCAGCTTTTTGTAAATGGGCAAAAAGTGGCTTGTTTTGGTCGGGTAAATATTCCACCGCCGTCAACTAGAGAATTTAATTTGTTCTACTCGAAATTTTTGGATCAATAAGTCATTTGTTTCTTCAACATGTTTCATGCATGCATATCCATATTTAAAACATGTTAGGATCAATAAGAAATCTTTTTCTTAAAGCTATTAAGGGTTGTACTAATGGAATTTCATAAACAAGGATTAAAAAACTTTGGTATCCATTCGTAGTGGGTGAATTAATTTTCTTTACTTACCTTTTTTATTGTTTTATATTTTTTGCATACATAAAATTTCAAACTTTTATTTTTTTATGATCTATTTGCCTAATCTTTTTGTTTATGAGAAAAAAGGGAGAGAGAAAACTCAAGTTTGGATTTGAAAAAAAATTGAACATCTAAAATGAAAATTCACAAATGCAGAGAGATAATTTCAAAAAGTACCATAAGTCATTTCTTAAAAAAATTATAGTCGTTGCGCATCACTAATTGATCAATAGCTTTTCAAAGATCTTATATTGTTAGGTCTGTTTTTTCTAATGGGAAAAAAGTGGCTTGTTTTGCTCGGGTAAATATCCAACCACACGTTAACGAGAGAATTTAATTTGTTCTACTCCTTGCAATTTTTTTATCATTAAGTCATTTGCGTCTTCAACATGTTTCATGCATGCATATCCATATTTAAAACATGTTAGGATCAATTAGAAATCTCTTTCTTAAAGCTATTAGGGGTTGTACTATAGGAATTTCGCAAACTAGGATAAAAAAACTTTGATGTTCATTTGTAGTGCATGAATTAATTTTCTTTACTTACATTTATTATTTTTTTAATTTTTTCACATACATAAACTTTAAAAATTTCATTTTGGCGTGATCTATTTGCCAAATCTTTTATTTTTACATGAAAAAGGGAGAGTGAAAACTCAAGTTTGGATTTGAAAAAATATTGAACATCTAAAATGGAAATTCACAAATGTAGAGAGTAATTCTAAAAAGTATTTGTAATTTGTAGGGATTGTTAACTCTTTTTAGTTTTTAAATATTAGGTTTTGCAATAAGAAGAAAAGGTGGGGGCGAGGAATTTTTAATTGAATGTTGACTCCAAAACCATAAGTCATTTCTTTAAAAAATTATAGCCGTTACGCATCATTAATTGATCAATAACTTTACAATGATCTAAGATTGTTAGGTCTGCTTTTTGTAAATGGGCAAAATGTGGCAAGTTTTGCTCGGGTAAATATCCCAAAGCACGTTCACTTGAGAATTTAATTTGTTCTACTCCTTGAAATTTTTGGATCATTAGGTCATTTTCATCTTATACATGGTTCATGCATACATGTCCAAATTTAAAACATGTTAGAATCGATTAGAAATCATTTTCTTACAACTATTAGGGGTTGTACTGGTGGAATTTCCAAAATTTGGATAAAACATATTTTGTGTTCATTTGTAAGGCATGAATTAATTTTCTTAACTTAAATTTATTAATGTTTTCAATATTTTGCATACGTAAACTCTAAAATTTTCATTTTGTAGTGATCTATTTTCCCAATCTTTTTTTTTACGAGAAAAAAGGGAGTGTGAAAACTCAAGTTTGGATTTGAAAAAAAATCAACATCAAAAAATGAAATGCACAAATGCAAAGTGCAATAATTGCCAAAAGTATATGTAATTTCTAGGGATTGTAAACTCTTTTTAGTTTTTATATATTAGGTTTTTCAATCATCAGAAAAGGGGGGGGGGGGGGGGGTGGGGGGGGGGGGGGTGGCGTGAGATTTTTATATGAGTGTTGACTCCCAAACCATAAGTCATTTCGTACAAATATTCTAGCTGTTACACATCATTAATTGATCAATAATTTTATAATGATATATGATTGTTAGGTCAGCTTTTTGTAAATTGGAAAAAAGTTGCTTGTTTTGCTCAGGTAAATATCCCAGTGCACGTTAACTTGAGAATTTAATTTGTTCTACTCCTTGAAATTTTTGGATCATTAGGTCATTTGCAACTTCAACATCGTTCATGCATACTTATCCATTTTTAAAACATTTTAAGATCAATTAGAAATATCTTTCTTAAAGCTATTAGGGGTTTTAGAAGTGGAATTTGCCAAACATGGATAAAAAAAATTGTGTTCACTTGTAGTGCATGAATTAATTTTCTTTCTTTAAAATTATTATTGTTTTCAGTTTTTTCATACATAAAGCCTAAAATTTTCATTTTGACGTGATCTATTTATTGTTTACGAGAAAAAGGGGAGAGTGAAAAAAAAATTGAACATCTAAAAATGAAATGCACAAATGCTGAGAGAGATAATTCCTAAAAGTATCTATAATTTTTTAGGGATTGTAATCTCTTTTTAGTTTAAATATATTAGGTTTTGCAATCATTGCAAAAGGGGCGGCGAAAGATTTTTAACTTAGTGCTGTCTCCTAAACCATAAGTCATTTCTTACAATAATTGTAGCCATTACACATCATTAATTGATAAATAACTTTACAATGCTCTTTGATTGTTATGTCAACTTTTTGTAAATGGGTAAAATGGCGCTTGTTTTGCTTGGGTAAATATCCCAACACACATTAACTTGAGAATCTAATTTGTTCTACCCCTTGAAGTTTTTGGATCATTAGGTCATTTGCATCTTCAACATGTTTCTTGCTTTCATATCCATATTTAAAACATGTTAGGATCAAATAGAAATCACTTTCTTAAAGCTATTAGGGGTTGTACTTGTGGAATTTCCAAAACTTGGATAAAACAAATTTTGTGTTCATTTGTAAGGCGTGAATTAATTTTCTTTACTTACATTTATTATGTTTTTCAATTTTTTGCATACATAAACTCTAAAATTTTTATTTTGTAGTGATCAATTTGCCTCATCTTTGTTTTTACAAGAAAAAAGGGAGAGTGAAAACTAAAGTTGTGATTTGAAAAAATATCAACATCTAAAAATGAAATACACAAACGTAGACATCGATAATTCCGAAAAGTATATGTAATTTGTAGGGGTTGTAAACTCTATTTAGTTTTTATATATTAGGTTTTGCAATCATCAGAAAAGGGGGTGGGGGGGCGAGAGATTTTTAACTGAGTGTTGACTCCCAAACGATAAGTCATTGCTTAGAAAAATTATAGGTGTTAGGCATCATTAATCGATCAATAACTTTACAATGATCTATGATTGTTAGGTCAGCTCTTTGTAAATGGGAAAAAAGTGGCATGTTTTGCTGTTGTAAATATCCCACCCCACGTTAACTTGAAAATTTAATTTGTTCCACTCCATGAAAATTTTGGATCATTAGGTCATTTGCAACTTCAACACAGTTCATGCATACATACCCATATTTAAAACATGGAAAGATCATTTAGAAATCTCTTTCTTAAAGCTATGAGGGTTTTACTAGTAGAATTTACCAAACATGGATACAAAAAATTTTGTGTTCACTTGTCTTGCTTAAATTAATTTTCCTAACTTAAATTTTTTATTGTTTTCAATTTTTGCATACATAAACTCTAAAATTTTCATTTTGTTATGATCTAATAGTTGTTTATGAGAAAAAAGGGAGAGGGAAAACTGAAATTTGGATTTGAAAAAAAATTGAACATCTAAAATGGAAATGCACAAATGCAGAGATTGATAATTCTAAAAAGTATCTGAAATTTTTAGGGATTGTAAACTACATTTAGTTTTTATATTTTAGGTTTTGCAATCATCAAATAAGGGGGGGGGGGGGGGGGGGGGGGGGGGGGGGGGGGGGGGGAGGAAGGAGAGAGTTTTTTAACTGAGTGCTGGCACCCAAACCATAAGTCATTTCTTACAAAAATTATAGTCGTTACAGATCATTAATCGATCAATAACATTTCATTGATCTTATATTGTTAGGTCAGCTTTTTGTTAATGGGCAAAAAGTGGCTTGTTTTGCTCGAGTAAATATCCCACCACACGTTAACTAGAGAATTTAATCTATTCTACTCCTTGAAATTTTTGGATCATTAAGTCATTTGCGTCTTCAACATGTTTAATGCATGCATATCCATATTTAAAACATGTTAGGATCGATTAGAAATCTCTTTCTTAAAGCTATTAGAGGTTGTAATATTGGAATTTTGCAAACAAGGATAAAAAAACTTAGGTGTTGATTTGTAGTGCGTGAATTAATTTTCTTTAATTACACTTATTATTGTTTTAAATTTTTCGCATACATAAACTTTAAAACTTTCATTTCGGCGTGATCTATTTGCCTAATATTTTTGTTAAGGTGAAAAAGGGAGAGTGAAAACTCAAGTTTGGATTTGAAAAAAATTGAACATCTAAAATAGAAATACACAAATGTAGAGGGAAATTTCTAAAAAGTATTTGTAATTTGTAGGGATTGTAAATTATTTTTAGTTTTTAAATATTAGGTTTTGCAATCTACAAAAAAGGTGAGGGCGAGGAATTTTTAATTGAATGTTGACTTCAAAACCATAAGTCATTTCTTAAAAAAATTATAGCCGTTACGCATTATTAATCGATCAATAACTTTACAATGATCTATGATTGTTAGGTCTATTTTTTGTAAATGGGCAATATGTGGCTTGTTTTGATCGGGTAAAGATCCCACAACACATTAACTTGAGAATTTAATTTGTTCTACTCCTTGAAATTTTTGAATCATTAGGTCATTTTCATCTTATACATGGTTCATGCATACATATCCATATTTAAAACATGTTAGGATTAATTAGAAATTACTTTCTTACAGCTATTTGGGGTTGTACTAGTGGAATTTCCAAATTTTGGATAAAAAAACTTTTGTGTTCATTTGTAAGGGACGAATTAATTTTCTTTACTTACATTTATTATTTTTTTCAATATTTTACATATGTAAACTCTAAAATTTTCATTTGGTAGTGATCTATTTGCCCAATCTTTTTTTACGAGAAAAAAGAGAGAGTGAAAACTCAAGTTTGGATTTGTAAAAAAGTCAACATCTAAAAATGAAATGCACAAATGCAGAGTGCGATAATTGCCAAAAGTATCTGTAATTTGTAGGGATTGTAAAATCTTTTTAGTTTTTATATATTAGGTTTTTCAATCATCAGAAAAAAGAGAGGGGGGGGGGGGGGGGGGGGGGGGGGGGGGGGGAGGTGAGATTTTTAACTAAGTGTTGACTCCCAAACCATAAGTCATTTCTTACAAACATTATAACCATTACACATAATTAATCGATCAATAACTTTACAATGATATATGATATTGTTATGGACTCCATAGCATCACAAGTTATTTACAGGCATAGGAATTAAATTATGTCAATTTACTTTTAATGTAATTCCATTTGGTTTGGTTTGGTCTAGATGTAATATGGCATGAACCAATTGACCCATGGGTCTAACTTGTATCTCCATCCTCAACCCTATTTATGGGGACATCAAAGTTAAGGAAAGTAAGTAGTGAGAAAATTAGAATTAAATAGGTCAGCTTCTCCCTCAGAGGTCTAGGTCGGATTCTCCCTCTAAGGTCTAGGTTGAGCTTCCTTCAAAGCTCAGTCATTCCATTCCGAATTCCATCATTCCACGTTCAAGAAACAAGAATCCTTTTCCAGCGTCAAGATTCAATATGGAGGGAAGAGAGGAAAGAAGGGTGACTCGATCCATGGCTCGGGAAGAACCAAACATCTTGGTATCAGACAAGTCCACCCTTGGGGATTCCTCTTCCCCTGAGGATTTGTGGCAATTAGTTGAAGATACTCGCCATAGGATAGACGTTCAGGCTCAATCCCCGAAAGAAGTGCGTCAGACCACTTCTGACCTACGTGAAGCCATCAAATCCATGGACGCCGCCATCCAAGGCCTCCTCCGGTGACAAGATGACAGTGGTCTACAAGCACCGCCGCCGGCAGCCTACTCACCATCGGCTGACCACTATCACTACCAGCCACCACCTCCTCCACCACCACCAATGCGCCATAACAATCCCCATCTGGGGCCTATCGCACACGGACCAAATACAGTTCCCAGGTATTTCAAACTCGATTTACCTACATATGATACGTCTAAGGACCCCTTGATTTGGTTAACCAAGTGTGATCAATTCTTTTATCATCAAAAAACACCTACAGATGAGAAAGTTTATTTGGCCACATACCACATGCTCGATGAAGCACTCCTATGGTACCACCAAGTCCGAAATTACCAATTGGTTCAGGATTGGGCAACCTTTAAACAATCATGCATGATGAGGTTTGGTCCTCCAGCTAGTATCAATCCATTGGGTGAATTAATCAATTCTAAGTAGAATGGATCACTAGAGGTGTATCAAAAGACCTTCCAGGAACGGTTGGCCCGCTCTAATGAGTTTGTCAGTCACACCCAATATGTTCACATCTTTATTACTGGTTTGACAGAAGCTCTGTGGCTGGAAGTTGAATTACATGGTCCTACAGATTTGGACCACGCTATGAACTTAGCCAGGTCAATTGAGCATAAGCAACGAGTTCTGAAGGATTCATTGGTTAGAAAATGAGCTTGGCCAGGAAGGCACAATGCCACTGCGCCAGCACCGTATTCTGGGCCTCCACGTTCTGGTGCCAGTGCAGCCCCTTGCCCAGACAGTTCTAACTCTATTCCACCAACTCCTTACTTAAAAAAACTGAAAAAACAAGAAATGGATCAGAGAAAAGCCAAGGGCCTTTGTTTTAACTGTGATGAACAGTATGTCTAGGGTCACATATGCAAAAGATTATTCAGTATATGTCTGTGGTAGGATTGTGAGGACATACTACCAAAGGAAGAGATTGTGGAGACAGACCAAGAGGGTCCAGAGATTTCACTTCATGCCATGACTGGTCTGCGCAGTTCTAATACCATGCAAGTTAAAGCCCAGTTACATCATCTACAATTACTTGCTTTAGTTGACTCTGGCAGCACACATAATTTCATCAGTCAGCCAGCGGCCGAACAACTTGGGATAGTCGTCCAGCAACAGACAGGCCTTTCTATCTCAGTAGCCAATGGGGCTAAAATTACCAGTGTGGGCATCTCTCCAGCCACACACTTTGATATTGAGGGACAAGCCTTTATTGTAGATTTCCTGGTGATTCCACTATTCGGATTTGATTTGGTAATTGAAATTAAATGGCTACAACTGTTGGGGCCTATTTTATGGGATTTTCAGGCTCTGACCATGACCTTCACAGAGGACCACCATCAGATTACATTGCATGGCACCCAGGCACTAGTGCCCTGCGCCCTTCAGACTGTTCAGGTCCATAGCACCGACAACTGTAAGTTATCTCAATTACATACAAACTTTGAGGATATATTTCAGGAACCTACTGCTCTACTACCTATTAGGCACTGTGATCACCGCATCCGTTTGAAAACGGGCACTGAACCTGTAGTGGTGCGTCCTTATAGTTACCCCCACTTACAAAAGGATGAGATTGAAAGGTAGTGCCAAAATATGCTCGCCCAGGGTATTATTCAGCCAAGCAGGTCTCCTTTTTCCTCCCCAGTATTACTGGTCTGCAAGCATGATAAGTTGTGGAGGTTTTGTGTGGATTACAGGCAACTCAATGCACACACCATTAAAGACAAATTTCCCATACCAGTGGTGGACGAGTTGCAAGATAAGTTACATGGTGCTACTATATTTACCAAGCTAGATTTGAAGTCTGGCTATCATCCAATCCGCGTTCATCCATCAGATGTGGAGAAAACTGCGTTCGGCACGCACCAGGGGCATTTTGAGTTCCTCGTGATGCCATTTGGTCTCTCAAATGCGCCTTCCACATTCCAGGCCCTCATGAATGAGGTATTTTCCTCTCTCTTGAGGAAATACATTTTGGTATTTTTTTATGATATTTTGGTATATCGCAACATTTGGGAAGAGTATCTTCGACACCTTCACCAGGTATTTACATTTCTCCGCTCACATCATTTGGTTTTAAATCAGTCCAAATGTTCTATGGGTACCTCAGAAGTGGCATACTTGGGCGATGTTATTTTAGCAGTTGGGGTGAAGGTAGACTAGAGTAAGATTCAGGCTGTCACAGATTGCCCTCCTCCAACCTCCATTACAGCCTTAAGGGGATTTTTAGGCCTAGCTGGGTATTTACAGGTAATTTATTCTCAGCTATGACCAGATTGCAGCACCGCTCAACAACCTACTCAAGAAAAATGCCTTTACCTGGTCCAAGACAGGAGCTCATTCCTTTAGCAGTTGAAAGAGGCCTTATCATTCGCACCGGTTTTTCAGCTACCGGACTTTGATGAGTCATTTGTGGTGGAATGTGATGCTTCGGGGGGGCGGTATTGGTGTAGTGTTACATCAACAAGGACACCCGATCGCTTATTTTAGCCGCCAACTTGGCCAACACCACCACAAGTTAACCGCTTATGAGAAGGAACTGATCGGTTTAGCTAAAGCAATATAGCATTGGTGGCCTTATCTTTGGGAACACCCATTTCTGATTCGTACCGATCATTACAGCCTCAAGTATCTACTTGAGCAACGCCTCACTACCTCACCACAACAGCACTGGTTAAGTAAACTTATGGGGTTTGACTTTACTGTGGATTATAAACCCCGGAGTTTGAATGTGGGGGCTGATGCTTTATCTCACCGAGACATTCCAGAGCCACAATTACATGCCATCAGCCAGCCCAAAGCTCTCTTGTTGGATTCTATTCGGGAGGAGACACAAAAGTAACGGGAAATTTTTGATTTATATCATGAGATCCAGCAGGGGAGATCGAAAAAGCATTGGATGGTTCTGGATAGTCTGGTCTTCTTAAAAAAATGGATCTTTCTACACCACACGTCCCCACTTATTGCCAACATTTTAGCCTCCTTCCACAACAGTACACATGAGGGCCGACAAAAAACAGATTTCCTGATAAGTCGGGAATTTTATTGGAGAGGTATGAAGCGCAGTATAGCCGATTATGTAGCGGCTTGTCAGATTTGTCAATGGAATAAAGCTGAATCATTAAGTCCAGCAGGGTTGCTCCAACCACTTTAGCTGTCGTCCAAAGTCTGGTTAGATATTTCCGTGGACTTCATTGATGGCCTTCCCTCTTCGTCCGGCAAATCCATTATCTTTGTAGTGGTTGATCGTTTCTCAAAGTATGGCCATTTCCTACCTCTAGCGCATCCTTACACTGCAGCTCAAGTAGCTCAGCTCTTTATGGATAATATTGTCAGGTTACATGGGATGCCTACCTCCATTACCAGTGACAGGGATGCCATTTTTACTAGTACATTCTAGAAAGAACTATTCAAGCTGCAGTGCACATTGTTAGCATTCTCTTCTGCCTACCATCCGCAGACTGATGGTCAGACAGAGGTTGCCAACCAGACAATTGAGATGTATCTTCGTTGTTTCATGGGGGACTCACCTAAACGGTGGGTTAAGTGGCTCGCCTGGGCTGAATTCTGTTACAACACCTCCTACCACAGCGCACTCGGAACTACCCCATTCAAGGTAGTATATGGTAGAGACCTGCCCAACCTTTTATCATATGAACTAGGTGTCTCCAAGGTTGCCACTTTGGACCAAGCGTTAGCAGAAAGAGACACTTTGCTCACTAAGGTGCGCACTCATCTCCAGGAGGCCTAGAATACTATGAAGTTTTATTATGACAAGAAGCACCGGGAAGTCTTCTTTTCTCCAGGAGATTATGTATGGTTGTATCTCCAATACTACAAGCAGCTGTCACTGAAAGCCTCCAAATGCCACAAGATCTCTCTAAAGTATTATGGTCCCTTTCAGGTAATGGACTGCATTGGTACAGTTGCCTACCGCTTTTAGCTTCCGCCATAGGCCAAGATTCACAATGTGTTTCACGTCTCCAAACTGAAGGCCTTCCAAGGTGACTCTCCCTTGCTGCACACACCTCTATTCCCACTACATGAGGGACATGTTCTTTCTACTCCAGCACAGGTTGTACAGGCTCGCCACATTCAGGGTGATTGGGAGATCCTAGTGCAATGGGCTGATGCTGATCCCAATGACATGACATGAGATCCATTAGCCACGTTCCAAACCCTCTACCCCTATTTTGAGCTTGAGGACAAGCTCTTTCTCCAGGAGGGTGGTGATGTTATGGACTCCATAGCATCACGAGTTATCCACATGCATAAGAATTAAATAATGTCAATTTACTTTTAATGTAAATGCATTTGGTTTGGTTTGGTTTGGTTTGGTCTAGATGTAATATGGCATGAACCAATTGACCCATGGGTCTCATTTGTATTTCCATCCTCAACCCCATTTATGGGGACGTCAAGGTGAAGGAAAGTAAGTATTGAGAAAATTAGAATTAAACACATCAGATTCTCCCTCAGAAGTCTAGGTCGAATTCTCCCTCTGAGGTTCAGGTTGAGGTTCCTTAAAAGCTCAGTCATTCCATTCTGAATTCTATCATTCCACGTTCAAGAAACAAGAATCCTCTTCTAGCGTCAAGATTCAATATGGAGGGAAGAGAGGAAAGAAGGTGACTCAATCCATGGCTCGGAAAGAACCTAACAGATTGTTAGGTCAGCCTTTTTTAAATTGGCAAAAAGTGGCTTGTTTTGCTCGGGTAAATATCCCACCGCATGTTAACTTGAGAATTTAATTTTTTCTACTCCTTGAAAATTTTGGATCATTAGGTCATTTGCAACTTCAACATGGTTCATGCATACTTATCCATATTTAAAACATGTTAGGATCAATTAGAAATCTCTTTCTTAAAGCTATTAGGGCTTTTACTAGTGGAATTTGCTAAACATGGATAAAAAACATTTTGTGCTCACTTGTAGTGCGTGAATTAATTTTATTTACTTAAAATTATTATTGTTTCAATTTTTTTCATACATAAACTCAAATTTTCATTTTGTCATGATCTATTTATGGTTTACGAGAAAAAAGGGACAGGGAAAACTCAAGTCCGGATTTGAAACAAAATTGAACATCTAAAAAGGAAATGCACAAAAGAGAGAGATAATTCCAAAAAGTATCTATAATTTTTTAGGGATTGTAAACTCTTTTTAGTTTTAATATATTAGGTTTTGCAATCATCGGACAAAGGGTGGCGAAAGATTTTTAACCGAGTGTTGACTCCTAAACCATAAGTCATTTCTTACAATAATTGTAGCCGTTACGCATTACTAATCGATAAATAACTTTACAATGATTTTTGATTGTTAGGTCAGCTTTTTTAAATGGGTAAAATGTGGCTTGTTTTGCTTGGGTAAATATCCCACCACACGTTAACTTGAGAATCTAATTTGTTCTACTCCTTGAAGTTTTTGGATCAATAAGTCATTTGCATCTTCAACATGTTTCTTGCTTGCATGTCCATATTTAAAACATGTTAGGATCAAATAGAAATCACTTTCTTAAAGCTATTAGGGGTTATGCTTGTGGAATTTCCAAAACTTGGAAAAAAAAACTTTTGTGTTCATTTGTAAGGCGTGAATTAATTTTCTTTACTTACATTTATTATTTTTTTCTATTTTTTGCATACATAAACTCTAAAATTTTCATTTTGTTGTGATCTATTTGCTAATATTTTTTTTACGAGAAAAAGGGAAGTGAAAAGTCAAGTTTGGATTCTAAAATGGAAATGCACAAATGTAGAGAGAGATAATTCCAAAAAAAGTATCAATAATTTGTAGGGATTGTAAACACTTTTTAGTTTTTATATATTAGGTTTTGTAATCATCCGAGAATGGGGGACAAGGGATTTTTAACTGAGTGTTGACTCCCAAACCATAAGGCATTTCTTAAAAAAAAAATAGGCGTTACGAATCATTAATCGATCAATAAATTGACAATGATCTATGATTGTTAGGTCAACTTTTTGTAAAAGGGCAAAAATTGGCTTGTTTTGCTCGGGTAAATATCCCATTGCACGTTAAATTGAGAATTTCATTTGTTCTACTCCATGAATCATTAGGTCATCTACAACATGTTTCATGCATGCATATCCATATTTAGAACAAGTTAGGATGAATTGGTATCTCTTTGTTAAAGCTATTAGGGCTTTTACTAGTGGAATTTCCCAAACATGGATAAAAAAAATTCTTTCATTTGTAGTGCGTGAATTAATTTTATTTACTTACATTTATTATTGTTTTCAATTTTTTGCATACATAAACTCTAAAATTTTCATTTTGTTGTGATCTATTTGTTGTTTAGGAGAAAAAAGGGAGAGTGAAAACTCAAGTTTGGATTTAAAAAAAAAATGATCATCGAAAACGGAAATGCACAAATGTTGAGAGAGATAATTCCAAAAAAGTATCAGTAATTTATTTGGTATTCTAAACTCTTTTTAGTTTTTATATGTTAGGTATTGCAATCATCGGAAAAGGGGTGGTGAGTGATTTTTAACAGAGTGTTGACTCCCAAACCATCAGTCACTTTTTACAAAAATTATAGTAGTTACACATCATTAATCGATCAATAACTATACAATGATCTTTGATTGTTAGGTCAGTTTTTTGTGAATGGGTAAAATGTGGCTTGTTTTGCTTGGGTAAATATCCCATCGCAAGTGAACTTGAGAATTTAATTTTTTCCAGTCCTTGAAGTTTTTTGATCATTTGGTCATTTGAGTCTTCAACATGTTTCATGCATGCATATCCATATTTAAAACATGTTAGGATCAATTAGAAATCGCTTTCTTAAAGGTATTAGGGATTGTACTTGTAGAATTTCCAAAACTTGGATAAAAAAAAATTTTGTGTTCATTTGTAGGACGTGAATTAAATTTCTTGACTTAAATTTATTATTTTTTTCAATTTTTTGTATACATAAACTCTAAAAATTTTATTTTGTTAAGATCTATTTGCCTAGTCTTTTTTTTTATGAGAAAAAAGGGAGAGTGAAAACTCAAGTTTGGATTTGAAAAAAATTTAACATAAAAAATGGAAATGCACAAATGCAGAAAGTGATAATTCCAAAATGTATATGTAATTTGTTAGGATTGTATACTCTTTTTAATTTTTATATATAAGGTTTTGTGATCATCAGAAAAGGTGGGGGGGGGGGCGCGGGCGCGGCGAGAGATTTTTAACTGAGTGTTGATATCCAAACCATAAGTCATTTCTTACATATATTATACCCAATACACTTCATTAATTGATCAATGACTTTACAATGATCTATGATTGTTAGGTCAGTTTTTTGTAATTAGGCAAAAAGTGGCTTGTTTTGCTAAGGTAAATATTCCACCTCAAGTTAACTTGAGAATTTAATTTGTTCTACTCCTTGAATTTTTTGGATAATTAGGTCATTTGCATCTTCAACATGGTTCATGCATATATATCCATATTTAAAACATGTTAGGATCAATTAGAAATCTCTTTCTTAAAGATTAAGGGGTTTGTACTAGTGGAATATTCCAAACAAGAAAAAAAAAAATTTGTGTTCATTTGTGGAGTGTGAATTAATTTTCTTTACTTAGATTTATTATTGTCTTCAATTTTTTGCATACTTAAAATCTAAAATTTTCATTTTGTTGTGATCTATTTGTTTTTTTCGAGAAAAAAAAGAGAGCAAAAACTCACGTTTATATTTGAAAAAAAAATTGAACATCTAAAATGAAATTGTAAAAATGTAGAGAGAGATAATTCCAAAAAGAATCTATAATTTTTTTTGGATAGCAAACTCTTTTTAGTTTTTATATATTAGGTTTTACGATCATCAGAAAAGGGGCGGCGAGAGATTTTTAATAGAGTGTTGACTCCCAAACCATAAGTCATTTCCTACAAAAAATTATAGCCGTTATTCATCATTAATCGATCAATAACTTTACAAAGATATTTGATTGTTAGGTCAGCTTTTTTTAAATGGGCAAAAGTGGCTTGTTTTGCTCGGGTAAATATCCCACCGCACGTTAACTTGAGAATTTAATGTTTTCTACACCTAGAAATTTTTGGATCATTAAGTCATTTGCGTCTTCAACATCTTTCATGCATGCATATCCATATTTAAAACATGTTAGGATCAATTAGAAATCTCTTTCTTAAAGCTATTAGGGCTTGTACAGTTGGAATTTCGCAAACAAGGACAAACAAACTTTGGTGTTCGTTTGTAGAGCGTGAATTAATTTTCTTTACTTACATTTATTTTTATTTTTTTCAGTTTTTTCATAGATAAACTTTAAAACTTTAATTTTTTGTGATCTATTTGGCTAATATTTTTGTTTACGAGAAAAAAAGGAGAGTGAAAACTCAAATTTGGATTTGAAAAAAAATTGAACATCTAAAATGAAAATGCACAAATGCAGAGAGAGATTATTCCAAAAAGTATTTTTAATTTGTAGGTATTGTAAATTCTTTTTTGTTTTTATATATTAGGTTTTGCAATCAGCAAAAAAGTGGGGGCACGAGATTTTTAACAGTGTTGACTCCCAAACAATAAGTAATTTCTTAAAAACAATTATAGTCGTTACGCATTATTTATTGATAAATAACTTTACAATGATCTATGTTTGTTAGGTCAATATTTTATAAATGGGCATAGTGTGGCTTGTTTTGCTCGATAAATATCCCACCGCACGTTAACTTGAGAATTTAATTTGTTCTACTCTATGATATTTTTGGATCATTAGGTCATTTGTATCTTAAAAATGTTTCGTGCATGCATATCCATATTTAAAACATGTTAAGATCAATTAGAAATCTCTTTCTTAAACCTATTACGGGTTGTACTAGTGGAATTTCGCAAACATGGATAAAAAAAACTTTGGTGGTTTACTTTCATTTATTACTGTTTTCAATTTTTTGCATACATAAACTCTAAAATTTACATTCTATTGTGATCTATTTGCCTAATATTTTTGTTTACGTGAAAAAGGGAGAGTGAAAACTCAAGTTTGGATTTGAAAAAAAATTGAACATCTAAAATGGAAATGAAAAAATACAGAGAATGATAATTCCAAAAAGTATCTATAATTTGTAAGGATTGTATTCCCTTTTTTAGTTTTTATATATTAGGTTTTGCAATCATCTTAAAAGGGGGGGCGAGGGATTCTTAACATAGTGTTGACTCCTAAATGATAAAGTCATTTCTTACAAAAATAATAGCCGTTACACATCATTAATCGATCAATAACTTTAAAATGATATATGATTGTTAGGTCAGCTTTTTGTAAATGGGCAAAAAGTGGCTTGTTTTGCTCGGGTAAATATCCCACCACATGTTAACTTGAGAATTTAATTTGTTCTATTCATTCAAAATTTTGGATCTTTAGGTCATTTGTATCTTCAAAACGTTCCATGCATGCATATCCATATTTAAAACATGTTAGGATCAGTTAGAAATCTCTTTCTAAAACCTATTAGGAGCAGTACTAGTGAAATTTCGCAAACATTGAAAAAAAAACTTTGGTGTTCATATGTAGTGCCTGAATTAATTTTTTTTAGTTACATTTATTCTTTTTTTCAAGTTTTTGCATACATAAACTCTAAAATTTTCATTTTGTTGTGATCTATTTGCCTAATCTTTTTGCTTACGAGAAAAAGGGAGAGTGAAAACTCAAGTTTGGATTTAAACAAAAATTGAACTTCTAAAATGGAAATGCACAAATGCAAAGAGAGATAATTCCAAAAAGTATCTATAATTTTTAGAGATTGTAAACACTTTTTTATTTTTTATATATTAGGTTTTGCAATCATCGGAAAAGGGGGGGCGAGGGATTTTATACACAGGGTTGACTCCCAAACCATAAGTCATTTCTTAAAAAAATTATAGTCGTTACGTATCATTAATCGATCAATAACTTTACATTGATATTTGATTGTTAGGTCAGATTTTTTTAAATGGGGTAAAAGTGGCTTGTTTTGCTCGGGTAAATATCCCACCGCACGTTAACTTTGAGAATTTCATTTGTTCAACTACTTGAATTTTTTGGATCATTAGGTCATTTGCATCTTCAACATGTTTCATGCATGCATATCCATATTCAAAACATGTTTGGATCAATTAGAAATCTGTTTCTTATAAAATTTTAAGCTATTAGGAGTTGTACAAGTGGAATTTCCCAAACATGGATAAAACAACTTTGGTGTTCATTTGTAGTGCATGAATAAATTTTCATTGCTTACATTTTTTATTGTTTTCAATTTTTAGCATACATAAACTCTAAAATTTTCATTTGTTGTGATATTTTTGCCTTATTTTTTTGTTTATGATAAAAAAGGGAGAGTGAAAACTCCAGCTTGGATTTGAAAAGAAATAAAACATTTAAATGGAAATGCCCAATGCAGAGAGTGATAATTCCAAAAAGTATTTGTAATTTGTAGGGATTGTAAACTCTTTTTAGTTTTTATATATTAGGTTTTGCAATCATCGATAGGGGGAGGGGGCGTGGGTTTTTTAACAAAGTGTTGACTCTCAGACCATAACTCATTTCTTAAAAAAATTATAGCTGTTATGCATCATTACTCAATCAATTACTTTACAATGATCTATGATTGTAAGGTCAGCTTTTTATAAATGGGCAAAAAGTGGCTTGTTTGGCTCGGGTAAATATCCCACCGCACGCTAACTTGAGAATTTAATTTGTTCCACACCTTGAAGTTTTAGTTTCATTAGGTCATCAGCATCTTCAACATGTTTCATGCATGCATATCCATATTTAAAACATGTTAGGATCAATTAGAAATCTCTTTCTTAAAGGTATTAGGGGTTGTACTAGTGGCATTTCCAAAACATGGATAAAAAAGCTTTTGTGTTCTTTTGTAGGGCATGAATTAATTTTCTTTAGTTACATTTATTATTGTTTTCCATTTTTTGCATACATAAACTTTAAAATTTTCATTTTGTTGTGATCTAATTGCCTAATCTTTTTGTTTACGAGAAAAAAGGGAGAGTGAAAAATCAAGTTTGGACTTAAAAAAAATTGAACATCTAAAATGAAAATGAACAAATGCAGAGAGAGGTAATTCCAAAAAGTATATGTAATTTGTAGGGATTGTCAACTCTTTTGATTTTTTATATATTAGGTTTTGGAATCAGCAAAAAAGTGGGGCCAAAGATTTTTAACTGAGTGTTGACTCCCAAACCATAAGTCATTTCTTACAAAAAATTTAGTTGTTACGCATCATTAATCTATCAATAACTTTACAATTATCTATGATTGTTAGATCAACATTTTTTTAAATGGTAAAAAAGTGGGTTGTTTTGCTCGAGTAAATATCCACCGCATGTTAACTTGAGAATTTAATTTGTTCTACTCGAAATTTTTGGATCAATAGGTTATTTTCATCTTCAACATGTTTTATGCATGCATATCCAAATTTAAAAGAAGTTAGGACTAAATAGAAATCTCTTTCTTTAAACTATTAGGGCTTTTACTAGTGGAATTTCCAAAACATGGATAAAAAAATTTGTGTTCATTTTTAGTGCGTGACTTAATTTTCTTTACTTACATTTATTATTGTTTTCAATTTTTTGCATACATAAAATCTAAAATTTTCATTTTTTTGTGATCTATTTGCCTTATCTTTTTGTTTACGAGAAAAAGGGAGCGTGAAAGCACCAGTTTGGATTTTTAAAAAAATTGATCATCTAAAATGGAAATGCACAAATTTAGTGAGAAAGTATCTATAATTTATAGGGATGGTAAACTCTTTTTAATTTTTATATATTAGGTTTTGCAATCATTGGAAAAGGGGGGCGAGGAATGTTTAACAGAGTGTTGACTCCCAAACTATAAGTCATTTCTTACAAAAATTATAGGCATTACGCATCATTAATCGATCAATAACTTTACAATGATATATGATTGTTTGGTTAGCTTTTTGTAAATGGGTAAAAAGTGGCTTGCTTTTCTTGGGTAAATATCCCATCGTACGTTAACTCTTGAATTTTATTTGTTCTACTTGAAATTTTTGGAGAAATAGGTCATTTGCATCTTCAACATGTTTCATGATTGCATATCCACATTTAAAAGAAGTTAGGATGAATTAGAAATCTCTTTCTTAAAGCTACTAGGGCTTTTACTAGTGGAATTTCCAAAACATGGATACAAAAAATTTGTGTTCATTTTTGTGCTTGACTTAATTTTCTTTACTTACATTTATTATTGTTTTCAATTTTTTTGCATACATAAACTCTAAAATTTTCATTTTGTTGTGATCTATTTGTTGTTTACGAGAAAAAAGGGAGAGTGAAAACTCAAGTTTGGATTTGAAAAAAATTCAACATCTAAAATGGAAATACACAAATGTAGAGAGAGATAATTCAAAAAAAATATTTGTAATATATTAGGGATTCTATACTCTTTTTAGTTTTTATACATTAGGTTTTGTAATCATCAAAAAAGGGGTGGCAAGAGATTATTAACAGAGTGTTGACTCCAAAAGCATAAGTCATTTCTTAAAAAAAATTATAGCCATTATGCATCATCAATCAATTAATAAATTTACAATGATCTTTGATTGTTAGATCAACTTTTTGTAAATGGGTAAAATGTGGCTTGTTTCGTTGGGGTAAATATCCCACTGCACGTTAACTTGAGAATTTAATTTGTTCAACATGTTTCATCCATGCATATCCATTTTTAAAAAAAGTTAGGATCAATTAGAAATCATTTTCTTAAAGCATTTAGGGGTTGTACTAGTGGAATTTTCAAAACTTGGATAAAAAAACTTTTGTGTTCATTTGTAGGGTGTGCATTAATTTTATTTACTTACATTTATTATTGTTTTCAATATTTTTCTTATATAAATTCTAAAATTTTCCTTTTGTTGTGATCTATTTGCCTAATTTGTTTTTTCGAGAAATAAGAGAGTGTGAAAAATCAAGTTTGGATTTGAAAAAAAATTAACACCTAAAATGGAAATGCAAAAATAATGAGAGAGATAATTCCAAAAAGTATCTGTAATGTGTAGGGATTTTAAACTCTTTTTAGTTTTTGTATATTAGGTTTTGCAATTAAAAGGGAGGGGGGGAAGGGGGCTGTGTGTGTTTTAACTGTGTTAACTCCCAAATCATAAATGATTTTTTAAAAAAATTATAGCCGTTAGGCATCAATAATCGATCAATAACTTTACAATGATCTAAGATTGGTAGGTCAGTTTTTTTGTAAATGGGCAAAAACTAGCCTTTTTTGCTCGGGTAAATATCCTACCACACATTAACTTGAAAATTTAATTTGTTCTACTTCAAATTTTTGGATCATTTGGTCATTAGCATCTTCAACATGGTTCATGCCTACATATTCATATTTAAAATATGTTAGGATCAAGTAGAAATCTCTTTCTTAAAGCTATTAGGGGTTTTACTAGTGGAATTTTTCAAACATGGATAAAAAAAATTTTGTGTTCATTTATAGTGCGTGAATTAATTTTCTTCAGTTAAATTTATTATTTTTTAAAATTTTTTAATACATAAACTCTAAAATTTTCATTTTTTTGTGATCTTTTTATTGTTTACAAGAAAAAAGGGCGAGTGAAAACTCAAGTTTGGATTTGAAAAAGAATTAATCATGTAAAATGGAAATGCACAAATACAGAGAGAGATAATATCAAAAAGTATATCTAATTTTTTGGGATTGTAAACTCTTTTTAGTTTTTATATATTAGTTTTTTGCGATCAATAACTTTACAATGATCTAAGATTGGTAGGTCAGTCTTTTTGTAAATGGGCAAAAACTGGCCTTTATTGCTCGGGTAAATATCCCACCACACATTAACTTGAAAATTTAATTTGTTCTACTTCTTCAAATTTTTGGATCATTAAGTCATTTGTGTCTTCAACATGTTTCATGCATGCATATCCATATTTAAAACATGTTAGGATCAATTAGAAATAACTTTCTTAAAGCTATTAGGGATTGTACTACTAGAATTTCGCAAAAAAAGAATAAAAACACTTTGGTTTTCATTTTCTAGTGCGTGAATTAATTTTCTTTACTTACATTTATTATTCTTATAATTTTTTGCATACATAAACTTTAAATTTTTTATTTTGTTGTGATCTATTTGCCTAATCTTTTAGTTCACGAGAAAAAAGGGAGAGATAAAACTCAAGTTTGGATTTGAAAAAAAATTGAACATCTAAGATGGAAATGCACAAATGCAGAGAGAGATAATTCCAAAAAGTATTTGTAATTTTTAGGGATTGTAAACTCTTTTTAGTTTTTATATATTATATTGAATTTATGGAAAAGTGAAATACTTCTGAAGATTGCTGCAGTTGCTCGAAATTTTTTTCGATCTGACCTTCGCTCAGTCAAATATCGACATCTCTCTGTAGATAAATGCGATTTGAATAAATAATTTTTATATGGAAATTAGACTCAAATATATTTTCGTCAATATATAATTTACAATATGAAAAACTCAGTATAGAGGCAAAAAATGCAAAGAAAACTATGGGTATTGGGACTGAAAAAAATGACAACGAACCTAGACTTAGGGTTTAGGGTTTAGAGAAAAGGATCACATTACCTCCGTGAGTTGACCAAGTCAAGTCATGGAACCTGCTCTGATACCATGTTGAATTTATGGAAAAGTGAAATACTTCATTGACATCAATAACTTGTGGTAATCAGATTACATAAACCTCTATTTATAATAGAGGAAGGTAGTAGAGTCCAATTACAATAAAACTACCCTTGTCCCAATTACACCCAAACTCTAACACTTAAAAGATAAGTCCTAACATAATTAAATAACTCTACATAGATAAACAACAAACATAACTCAAACTAAAACTCTTCTTTGACTTGGCCATAAAATAAAATACTTTTGTGAGTCCTTCTTGATCGTCCAACTAATGTGATAAGGATGCCAGCTGTAATCATTGTGCGTGAATTAATTTTCTTTACATACATTTATTATTGTTTTCAACTCTAAAATTTTCATTTTATTGTGATCTATTTGTTGTTTACGAGAAAAAAGGGAGAGTGAAAACTCAAGTTTGGATTTGAAAATAAATTGAACATCTAAAATGGAAATGCACAAATGCAGAGAGAGATAATTCAAAGAAGTATTTGTAAAACTTTTGGGTTTTTTGGGTTTAATTTTAACATATTAGGTTTTGCGATCATCGGAAAAGGGGCTGTGAGAGATTTTTAACAGAGTGTTGACTCCCAAACCATAAGTCATTTCTTACAAAAATTATAGCCGTTACGCATCATTAATCGATCAATAACTTTACAATGATCTTTGATTGTTAGTTCAGGTTTTTGTATATGGGCAAAAAGTGACTGGTTTTGCTCGGGTAAATATCCCACAACACTTTACTTGAGAATTTAATTTGTTCTACTCGAAATTTTTGGATAATTAGGTCATTTGCATCTTCAAAATGTTTCATGCATGCATATCCATATTTAAAACATGTTAAGATCAATTAGAAATCTCTTTCTTAAACCTATTAGGGGTTGTACTAGTGAAATTTGACAAACATGGATACAAAAACTTTGGTGTTCATTTGTAATGCGTGAATTAATTTTTTTCTCATATTTATTATTTTTTCAACTTTTTGCATACATAAACTCTAAAATTTTCATTTTGTTGTGATCGATTTGCCTAATCTTTTTGTTGACAAGAAAAAGGGAGAGTGAAAAATCAAGTTTGGATTCGAAAAAAATTGCACATCTAAAAAGTCTCTGTAACTTTTAGGGATTGTAAACTCTTTTGAGTTTTTATATATTAGGTTTTGCAATCATCGGAAAAGATGGGGCGAGAGTTGTACAACTCCCAAACTATAAGTCATTTCTTACAAAAAAATTTGCCATTACATATCATTAATCGAACAATAACTTTGCAATGATCTATGATTGTTAGGTCAGCTTTGTGTAAATGGGAAAAATGTGGCTTGTTTTGCTAGGGTAAATATCCCACCGCATGTTAACTTGAAAATTTAATTTTTTTCTACTCCATGAAATTTTTTTATCATTAGGTCATTTGTATCTTCAAAATGTTTCATGCACGTATATCCATATTTAGAACATGTTAAAATCAATTATAAATCTCTTTCTTAAACCTATTAAGGGTTGTACTAGTGAAATTTCACAAACATGGATAAAAAAACTTTGGTGTCATTTAGTAGTGCATGAATTAATTTTCTTTACTTACATTTATTATCGTTTTCAATTTTTTGCATACATAAACTCTGAAATTTTCATTTTGTTGTAATCTATTTGAATAATCTTTTTGTTTACGAGAAAATAGGAGAGTAAGAACTCAAGTTTCGATTTGAAAAAAAATTGAACATCTAAAATAGAAATGCACAAATGTGGAGAGAGATAATTCCAAAAAAGTATCTATAATTTTTAGGGAATGTTAACTCTTTTTATTTTTTATATATTAGTTTGAATCCCAAACCAAAAGTTATTTCTTACAAAAACTGAGTGTTGAATCCCAAACCAAAAGTCATTTCTTACAAAAATTATAGCTGTTATGCATCATTAATTGATCAATAACTTTACAATGATCCATGATTGTTAGGTCAACTTTTTGTAAATGGGCAAAAAGTGGGTTGTTTTGCTCGGGTAAATATCCCATCGCAAGTTAACTTGAAAATTTCATTTGTTCTACTACTTGAAATTTTTGGATCATTAGGTCATTTGCATCTTCAACATGTTTCATGCATGCATATCCATATTTAAAAGAAGTTAGGATGAATTAGAAATCTCTTTCTTAATGCTTTTAGAGCTTTACTATTGGAATTTCTCAAAAAAGGATAAAAAAAAATTGTGTTCATATATAGTGCGTGAATTAATTTTATTTACTTACATCTAATATTGTTTTCAATTTTTTGCATACATAAACTCTAAAAAAATTATTTTGTTCTGATCTATTTGTTGTTTACGAGAAAAAATGGAGAGTGAAAAGTCAAGTTTGGATTTGAAAAAAAAAATTAACATATAAAATGGAAATGCACAAATGTAGAGAGAGGTAATTCAAAAAAAGTATTTTTAATTTGTAGGGATTGTAAACTCTTTTTAGTTTTTATATATTAGGTTATGCAATCATCTGAAAAGTGGCGGCGTGAGATTTTTAACAGAGTGTTGACTCCCAAACCAAAAGTCATTTCTTACAAAAATTATAGTCGTTATGCATCATTAATCGATCAATAACTTTACAATGATATATGAATGTTGGGTCAAATTTTTGTAAATGGGTAAAAAGTGGGTTGTTTTGCTCGGGTAAATATCCCATCGCACGTTAACTTGAGAATTTCATTTGTTCTGCTACTTGAAATTTTTGGATCATTAGGTCATTTGCATCTTCAACATGTTTCATGCATGCATATCCATATTCAAAAGAAGTTAGGATGAAATACAAATCTCTTTCTTAAAGCTTTTAGAGCTTTTATCATTAGGTCATTTGTATCTTCAAAATGTTTCATGCACGTATATCCATATTTAGAACATGTTAAAATCAATTATAAATCTCTTTCTTAAACCTATTAAGGGTTGTACTAGTGAAATTTCACAAACATGGATAAAAAAACTTTGGTGTCATTTAGTAGTGCATGAATTAATTTTATTTACTTACATTTATTATTGTTTTCAATTATTTACATACATAAACTCTAAAATTTTCATTTTGTTGTGATCTATTTGTTGTTTACGAGAAAAAATGGAGAGTGAAAACTCAAGTTTGGATTTGTAAAAACATTGAACATCGAAAATGGAAATGCACAAATGTAGAGAGAGGTAATTCAAAAAATGTATTTGTAATTTGTAGGGATTGTAAACTCTTTTTAGTTTTTATACATTCGGTTTTGCAATTAATGGAAAAGGGGCGGCGTGAGATTTTTAAAAGAGTGTTGACTCCCAAACCAAATGTCATTTCTTACAAAAATTATAGCCGTTATGCATCAAATCGATCAATAACTTTACAATGATCTTTGATTATTAGGTCAGCTTTTTGTAAATGGGTAAAATGTGGCGTGTTTTGCTCGGGTAAATATCCCACCGCATGTGAACTTAAGAATTTAATTTGTTCTACTCCTTGAAGTTTTTGGATCATTAGGTCATTTGTGTTTTCAACATGTTCATGCATGCATATCCATATTTAAAACATGTGAGGATCAATTAGAAATCACTTTCTTAAAGCTATTAGGGGTTGTACTAGTGGAATTTCAAAAACTTGGATAAAAAAACTTTTGTGTTAATTTGTAGCACGTGAATTAATTTGCTTTACTTACATTTATTATTGTTTTCAATTTTTTGCATACATAAACTCTAAAATTTTCATTTTGTTGTGATCTATTTGCCAAATCTTTTTTTTTATGAGAAAAGGGAGAGTGAAGACTCAAGTTTTCCTTTTAGTTTTTATATATTAGGTTTTGCAATCATCAAAAAGGGGGGGGAGAGAGAGAGAGATTTTTAACAGAGTGTTGACTCCCAAACCAAAAATTATAGCCATTACGCATCATTAATCGATCAATAATTTTACAATGATCTTTCATTGATAGGTCAGCTTTTTGTAAATGGGTAAAATGTGGCTTGTTTTACTTAAATATCCCACCGCACGTGAACTTGAGAATTTAATTTGTTCTACTCCTTGAAGTTTTTGGATCATTAGGTCATTTGCGTCTTCAACATGTTTCATGCATGCATATCCATATTTAAAACATGTTAGGATCAATTAGAAATCACTTTCTTAAAGCTATTAAGGGTTGTACTAGTGGAATTTCAAAAACTTGGATAAAAAACTTTTGTGTTCATTTGTAGTGGGTGAATTTATTTGCTTTACTTACATTTATTATTTTTTAAAATTTTTTGCATACATAAAATCCAATTTTTTTTTTTACGAGAAAAAAGGGAGAGAGAAGACTCAAGTTTGGATTTGAAAAAAAAATTAACTTCTAAAATGGAAATGCACAAATGCAGAGAGAGATAATTCCAAAAAGTATATGTAATTTGTAGGGATTTTAAACTCCTTTTAGTTTTTATATATTAGGTCTTGCAAACATCAGAAAAGGGGAGGAGGGGGGGGGGGGTGGGGGGAGGGGGGGGGAGGGGGGGTAGAAATTTTTCACGGAGTGATGACTCCCAAACCATAAGTCACTTCTTACAAAAATTATAGCCATTACATAGCATTAATCGATCAATAACTTACAATGATCTTTGATTGTTAGGTCAGATTTTTTTAAATGGGTAAAATGTGCCTTGTTTTGCTCGAGTAAATATCCCACCACACGAGAACTTGAGAATTTAATTTGTTCTACTTCTTGAAGTTTTTGGATCATTAGGTCATTTGCATCTCCAACATGTTTCATGCATGCATATCCATTTTTAAAACAGGTTAGGTTCAATTAGAAAATACTTTCTTACAGCTATTAGGGGTTATACAAGTGGAATTTCCAAAACGTGGATAAAAAAAACTTTTTTGGGGGGTTAGTCAACTTGAAGTCCGAGATGATCTTCAACCGCATGACGCCCTTCAACAGTTGAAGTCGTTAGTGGAGCGCAGATGACATTTCATCTAGATGCGGGGGATGAAGACCATTTTTTTTATCTTCGTTGAGATGAAGGACGTGTGTGGCTTGTTTTTCCCCTCTCTCTCCTTGCACCCCCCTCTCTCGCGCGTCCTCATTTCTCTTTTTTTCCTCTCTGTCTCCCGCACTCCCTCTCTCGTCTCCCTGCACCTCCGACGTCCTGGTTGCCTCTCCTCTCTTGGACTCTCGTCTCTGGCCTCCGTCTCTTCTCCCTCTCGTCTCCGACCTCTGTCTCTCAGTCTTCTCCAGGAATCACCCTCTCTCGCACCCCCTCTCTCGTCTCTGTGCCTCCCTCTCTTCTCTCGAACCGTCTATCAGCCATAAATTGAAAGACAAAGCTCCAGAGACATCGTTCCATTCTTTAGCGATATTCTTCCATCGTACTTCGGAACATGTCAGCCAGCTTGTTTCTGTGCAAAAGTTTCTGAAATTACCATAGAGTTTGTTTTTCTCTGTCTTTCTTAACATCTGTTTCCTCAATTCCCTTTTATTCATTCTTTGAGGAAGTCATCGATCAACAGACCGCCTACTCCCGATGGTGACGAAGAACCGGAGCAAGAAGTCACACTACAAGAAATTATTAATATTAAGGTACTCTTTTATGTAATGGTTTCTGAATCTTTTGATCTTGGAAGACTGTAGTCCTCTCATTAATGTTTATAGGATCAGATAAATTGAGGTATGCCCTCCCTGCTCGTTACTGTATAAATTGACTGTTGTTTTCCATATTCAATTTGTTTTTTGTTTCGGGAATCTATTTGAAGGGCCGGTTAAAAGGGCAATAGACAAAATAGACAATTAGAGGTAAAGGTTGCTCTCTTTCTTAATCTACCATGAAGAAGAAGCCAACCTAAGGTTCTCCCATACTTTTGGTAGCTCTTGTATCTTCTCCTGTTTTCTTTTCTTGCTTACTTATTCGACTCACTTGTTTTTATCTTCTTTACCTACAAGAAGAAGAGAAGATTATCAATTGGTGTGATGCATCCCCCTTTCCAAAATGCAAGATGATTAAACTTCTGATATATGGTATTTTTGCATTCCTAGTCCCGAGATTTATGAGTTATTGATTCATGTGGTAATTGTCCTACTTATGGACCTTTTGCCTTGAAGAATAGTTAAACTAAGTTTATGCGGCATCACTCATTTGTATCACTGATCATTAGTTCATGGCTCAGATTGAGGGATTCATGCTCTGTCAAAAGTCATAGGTTGTCTTTCACAAGCAATGTTGTATACATTCAATTAATAATTTTTTTTATTTTTTGAAATAATAAGTAACAATGTAATAATTTTTACTTATAGTGAACAATGTAATGGACCTTTTCCTTGGAGAGACCAGAAACTACTCCTAGCTGATGCTGTTATTTTACGAGGTTGTATTTACTTTTTTTGTCCAAGAGTCGCTTGGCTCCAGGAGTTTTGTCTCTTTTATCCTCATCAGATATTATTAATGAGATTCCCCACCTTGATGACCTCTTGTAGCTCAACACCAGATATTTTGGGGCATCAATATGCTTTTAAGAATAGCTTAGTTAAGGAGGACAATGTGACATACTTTTTTGCTTGAAGGGTTTAGGAAGTAGTTTTGGTTGGTGTTAGTGTTCTGCTTGAGGATATTGACTTTTTCTATCCCAAACCTGCTGCAATCTGTAAAGTCTCCCCCCCATTCTCAACCGAAGACACTCATCTTTACAAAATATTATAGAGCGAACTTTTGGTGCTTTAAAAGCTCGATTTATAATGTTAAAAGGCGCTCCTCCATTTTCTTTTAAGATCCAAGTGAAAATTGTACATGCTTGTTGTATATTGCACAATTATATACGTGGAGAGGATTATGATGATATATTTGAAGATGAAGATGATGATTCGGGTGGCGAGCTCGGTGGAGGAGGTGATGTGGTCCAATTAGGTGCAATGGATGATACAGACAGCGACAATTGCGATGGTCATGAGGATGTGGGTAGCCAAGTAACATGCTTTCAGAGCTAGAGTGCATTAGAATCCACAAAATCCGCGCAATTTCGAGATGCCATATCGATTTCCATGTGGAATGCTAAATGATGGTTGTATCTTATTACTTTTGAACATGTGTTGTTCATATGTACTAAACTTGTAACTTGATGATTTTAATATTAAAGGCATGAACTCGTTATTTGAATAATCTTTCTTTTAGGTTATTAATAAAGTTGTATATGTATTTATTTATTATTTTTGTTCAATTTTATTACTATATTAAACTTCATATGTATTGTTCCGGGAAATAAAATATAATAAAAGTATGCATTTGATTAATTAATTACTTTTAATTTTTTGAAAATATATTAGTAATTAATACCATGTAAAAAAACTATGTTATGTTATTAATATAATAATTTTTTATTTATTAATCATATTTATTTTTTATTTACTCTATTGTATTAGTGATTTAATAGTGGTAATTAAAATATTGCTAACTCAAGCATTTGGTTTAATTAACTCATTTTTATAATTAATAAAATCAATGGTTTTATATTTCGAAGATGAAGATGAAGACGAACTTGTCCATACTAACACCATCTTCGAACCTGAACT
The DNA here is from genome assembly GCF_029961685.1 of Aristolochia californica. Taxonomy (NCBI): domain Eukaryota; kingdom Viridiplantae; phylum Streptophyta; class Magnoliopsida; order Piperales; family Aristolochiaceae; genus Aristolochia; species Aristolochia californica. Next base: position 20,004,044 of record NW_027181771.1, read on the forward strand.
TGTCCACACTAATAGCCATTTCGAAGATGAAGATCATGTAGATGCATGAGATGAAGACAAAGATGAAGATCAAATTTCTAGTTTGTTGACTAACCACCCACCCCCCTCTTTGTGTTCATTTGTAGTGCATGAATTAATTTTCTTTAATTTAATTTATTATTTTTTTCAATTTTTTGCATACTTAAACTCTAAAATTTTCATTTTGTTGTGATCTATTTGCCAAATCTTTTTTTTTTTTTACAACAAAAAAGGGAGAGTGAAGACTCAAGTTTTGATTTGAAAAAAAAATTAACATCTAAAATGGAAAAGCATAAATGCAGAGAAAGATAATTCCAAAAAGTAACTATAATTTGTAGGGATTATAAACCCTTTTTAGTTTTTATATTTTAGGTTTTGCAATCATCAGAAAAGGGGGGCGAGAGATTTTTAACTTAGTGTGGACTCCCAAACCATAAATAATTTCCTACAAAAATTATATCCGTTACGCATCATTAATCGATCAATAAATGTATAATGATCTATGATTGTTAGGTCAACTTTTTGTAAATGGGCAAAAGGTGGCTCTTTTTGCTCGGGTAAATATCCCACCACACGTTACCTTGAGAATTGAATTAGTTCTACTTGAATTGGATAATTAGGTCATTTACATTTTCAACATGGTTCATGCATACATATCCATATTTATAACAAGTTAGGATCAATTAGAAAGCTCTTACTTAAAGCTATTAGGGGTTTTACTAGTGGAAATTTTCAAACATGGATAAAAAAAATTGTGTTCATTTATAGTGTGTGAATTAATTTTCTTTACTTACATTTATTATTTTTTTCAATTTTTTGCATACTTAAACTCTAAAATTTTCATTTTCTTGTGATCTATTTATTGTTTTCGAGAAAAAAGGGAGAGTGAAAATTCAAGTTTGGATTTGTAAAAAAATTGAACTTCTAAAATGGAAATGCACAAATGTAGAGAGAGATAATTCCAAAAAGTATCTATAATTTTTTAGGGATTGTAAACTCTTTTTGGTTTTTATATTTTAGGTTTTGTGACCATCGGAAAAGGGGTGGCGAGAGATTTTTAACAATGTTGACTCCACAACCATAAGTCATTTCTAACAAAATTATATGCGTTACGCATCATTAATTGATCAATAAATTTACAACATTTATGATTGTTTGGTCTACTTTTTGTAAATGGGTTAAAAGTGGCTTGTTTGGCTCACGTAAATATCCCACGTCTTGTAGGGATTTTTAACTGAGTTTTCACTCTCAAACCATAAGTCATTTCTTACAAAAATTATAGGCGTTACCCATCATTAATCAATCAATAACTTTACAATGATCTATAATTGTTAGGTTAGCTTTTTGTAAACTGGCAAATAGTGGCTTGTTTTGCTCGGGTAAATATCCCATCTCACGTTAACTTGAGAATTTCATTCGATCTACTGCTAAAATTTTTTGGATCATTAAGTCATTTGCATCTTCAACATGTTTCATGCATGCATATCCATATTTAAAACATGTTAGGATGAATTAGAAATATCTTTCTTAAAGCTATTAGGGCTTTTACTAGTAGAATTTCCCAAACATGGATAAAAAAAAAATTTGTGTTCATTTGTAGTGCGTGAATTAATTTTCTTTACTTACATTTATTATTGTTTTCAATTTTTTGCATACATAAACACTAAAATTTTTATTTTGTTGTGATCTATTTGCCTAATCTTTTTGTTTAAGAGAAAAGAGGAAAGTGAAAACTCAAGTTTGGATTTGAAAAAAAAATTGAACATCTAAAATGGAAATGTACAAATGTGGAGAGCGATAATTCCAAAAAAAGTATATATAATTTTTAGGGATTGTAAACTCTTTTTAGTTTTTATATATTAGGTTTTGCAATCATTGGAAAAGCGGGCGAGGGATTTTTACCTCACTATTGACTCCCAAACCATAAGTCATTTCTTATAAAAATTATAGGCATTACACATCATTAATCGATCAATAACTTTACAATGATCTATAACCGTTAGGTCAGCTTTTTGTAAATGGGAAAAAAGTGGCTTGTTTTGCTCGGGTAAATATCCAATCACACGTTAATTTGAGAATTTCATTTGTTCTACTCCATGAAATTTTTGGATCATTTGGTCATTTGCATCTTCAACATGTTTCATGCATGCATATCCATATTTAAAACAAGTTAGGATGAACTAGAAATCTATTTCTTAAAGCTATTAGGGCTTTTACTAGTGGAATTTCCCAAAAAAGGATAAAAAAATCATTTGTAATGCATGAATTAATTTTATTTACTTACATTTATTATTTTTTCAAATTTATTTATACATAAACTCGAAAATTTTCATTTGGTTGTGATCTATTTGTTGTTTACGAGAAAAAAGGGAGAGTGAAAACTCAAGTTTGGATTTGAAAAAAAATAAAACAACTAAAATGAAAACATACAAATGTAGTGAGAGATAAATCAAAAAAATTATTTTTAATTTATTAGGGATTGTAAACTCTTTTTGGTTTTTATATATTAGGCTTTGCAATCATCGGAAAAGGGCAGCAAGAGATTTTTCACAGAGTGTTGACTCCCAAACCATAAGTAATTTCTTATAAAACCTTTAGCAGTTAGGCATCATTAATCGATGAATAACTTTACAATGATCTTTCATTGTTAGGTCAGCTTTTTGTAAATGGGTAAAATGTAGCTTCCAAAACTTGGATAAAAAACCTTTTCTATTCATTTGTAGGGTGTGAATTAATTTTCTTAAATTACATTAATTATTGTTTTCATTTTTTTGCAAACATAAACTCTAAAATTTTCATTTAGTTGTGATTTTTTTGTCTAATCTTTTTTTTTACGAGAAAAAAGGGAGAGTGAAGACTCAAGCTTGGATTTAAAATTTTTTTTATCTATAATGGAAACGCACAAATACAGAGAGAAATAATTCCAAAAAGTATTTGTAATTTGTAGGGATTGTAATTAGTATTTGACTCCTAAACCCTAGCAAAACAAGCCACTTTTTGTTCATTTACAAAAGCTGACCTAACAATCATAGATCATTGTAAACTTATTGATCGATTAATGATGTGTAACGGCTAAATCTTTTTTAAGAAATGACTTAGGGTTTGGGAGTCAACACTCAGTTAAAAATCTCACTTCATCTTTTCTGATGATTGCAAAACCCAATATATAAAAATTAAAAAGAGTTTACAATCCCTAAAAACTTACAAATATTTTTTTGGAATTATCTCTCTCTGCATTTGTGCATTTCCATTTTAGAAGTTCAATTTTTTTTCAAAACCAAACTTGAGTTTTCAGTCTCCCTTTTTTCTCGTAAACAACAAATAGCTCACAAACAAATGAAAATTTTAGAGTTTATGTATGCAAAAATTTGAACACAATAATAAATGTAAGTAAAGAAAATTAATTCACGCACTACAAATGAACACAAAATATTTTTTATACATGTTTTGAAAATTCGACTAGTAAAACACCTAATAACTTGAAGAAAGAGATTTCTAATATATCCTAACATGTTTTAAAAATGGATATTTTTGCATGAACCATGTGGAGGACACAAATGAACTAATGATAAAAACATTTCATGGAGTAGAACAAATTAAGTTCACAAGTGGGATATTTATTCGAGCAAAACAAACCACTTTTTGCCCCTTTACAAAAAGCTGACCTAACAATCATAGATCACTGTAAAGTTATTTATCTATTAATTATGCGTAACGGCTATAATTTTTTCAAGAAATGAGTTGTGGTTAGGGACTCAACACTCAGTAAGAAATCTGCCCCCCCCCCCCCCCCCCCCCCCCCCCCCCCCCTCCCCTTTTCTGATGATTGCAAAACCGAATATATAAAAACTAAAATGAGTTTAAAATCCCTACAAATTACAGATACTTTTTTGAATTATCGCTCTATGTATTTGTGAATTTTCATTTTAGATGTTCAATTTTTTTTCGAATCCAAACTTGAGTTTTCACTCTCCCTTTTTTTCGCATAAAAAAAAAATTGGCTAATAGATCACTACAAAATAAAAATTTTAGAGTTTATGTATCTAAAAAATTGAAAACAATAATAAATGTTAGTAAAAAAAATTAATTCACGCCCTACATATGAACACAAAAGTCTTGTTATCCAAGTTTTGGAAATTCCATTGCTACAACCCCTAATAGCTTTAAGAAAGTGATTTCTAATTGATCCTAACATGTTTTAAAACTGGATATGCAAGCAAGAAACATGTTGAAGATGCAAATGGCCTAATGATCCAAAAACTTCAAGGAGTAGAACAAATTAGATTCTCAAGTTAACATGCAGTGGGATATTTTCCCAAGCAAAACAAGCCACATTTTACCCATTTAAAACAAGTGACCTAAAAATCAAAGATCATTGTAAAGTTATTTATCGATTAATAATGTGTAACGGCTACAATTATTGTAAGAAATGACTTGTGGTTTAGGAGTCAACACTCAATTAAAAAAATTTCGCCGCCCCTTTTCTGATGATTGCAAAACCAAAAAAAATTAAAACTAAAAAGAGTTTATAATCCCTAAAAAATTATAGATACTCTTTGGAACTATCCCTCTCTGTATTTGTGCATTTCGATTTTAGATGTTAAATTTTTTTCAAATCCTGATTTGAGTTTTCACTCTCCCTTTTTTCTCTTAAACAACAAATAGATCACAACAAAATGAAAATTTTAGAGTTTATGTTTGCAAAAAATTGTAAACAATAATAAATTTACGTAAAGAAAATTAATTCATGCGCTAGAAATGAACACAATTTTTTTTATCCATATTTGGAAAATTCCACTAGTAAAACCCCTAATAGCTTTAAGAAAGAGATTTCTAATTGATCCTAACATGTTTTAAATATGGATATGCATGCATGAAACATGTTGAAGACGCAAATGACCTATTGATCCAAAAATTTGGAGTAGAACAAATTAATTTCTCAAGTTAATGTGTGGTGGGATATTTACCTGAGCAAAACAAGTCACTTTTTGCCCATTTACATAAAGCTGACCTAACAATCAAAGATCATTGTAAAGTTATTGATTGATTAATGATGCGTAGCATCTATAATGTTTTGTAAGAAATGACTTATGGTTTGGGAGTCAACACTCTGTTAAAAAAATCTCTTCGCTGTTTTTGCAATTATTGCAAAACCTACTATACTAAAAAAGTTTACAATCCCTAAAAGATTACATATACTTTTGGGAATTATCTCTCTCTCTGTATTTTTGCATTTCCGTTTTAGTTGTTCAATTTTTTTTCAAATCCAAACTTTTGTTTTCACTCTACCTTTTTTCTCGTAAACAACAAATATATCAAAATAAAATGAACATTTTAGAGTTTACGTATGCAAAAAATTGAAAAAAATAATAAATGTAAGTAAAGAAAATTAATTCACGCACTACAAATGAACACAACATATTTTTTATCCATGTTTGGAAAATTCCACTAGTAAATCCCCTAATAGCTTTAAGAAAGAGATTTCTAGTTGGTCCTAACATGTTTTAACTATGGATAAGTATGCGTGAACCATGTTGAAGGTGCAAATGACCTAATGATCCAAAAATTTCTAAGATTTGAAGAAATTAAATTCTAAAGTTAGCGTGCGGTGGGATATTTACCCGAGCAAAACAAGCCACTTGTTGCCCTTTTACAAAAAGATGACCTAACAATCAAAGATCATTGTAAAGTTATTGATCGATTAATGATGCGTAACGGCTATAATTTTTTAAAGAAATTACTTATGGTTTGGGAGTTAAAACTCAGTTAAAAATCTCTCACTCCCCCCTTTCTGATGATTGCAAAACCTAATATATAAAAACTACAAAGAGTTTACAATCCCTATAAATTACAGATACTTTTGGAATTATCGCTCTCTGCATTTGTGCATTTCCATTTTAGATGTTCAATTTTATATCAAATCCATACTTGAGTTTTCAATCTCCCTTTTTTCTCGTAAAAAAAATTAGGAAAACAGATCACTACAAAATGAAATTTTTAGAGTTCATGTATGCAAAGAATTGAAAAAAATAATAAATGTAAGTAAAGAAAAATAATTTACGCCCTACAAATGAACACAAAAGTTTTTTCCTCCAAGTTTTGGAAATTCTACTAACACAACCCCTAATAGCTTTAAGAAAGTGATTTCTAATTGGTCCTAACATGATTTCAATATGGATATGCATGCATAAAACATGTTGAAGATGCAAATGACCTAATGATCCAAAAACTTCAAGGAGTATAACAAATTAGATTCTAAAGTTAATGTGCGGTAGGATATTTACTTGAGCAAAACAAGCCACATTTTACCCATTTACAAAAAGCAAACTAACAATCAAAGATCATTGTAAAGTTATTTATCGATTAATGATGTGTAAAGGCTACAAGTTTTTTAAGAAATGAGTTATGGTTTAGGAGTCAATACTCTATTAAAAATCTCTCGCCGCCCCTTTTCCGATGATTTAAAAAACTAATATACAAAAACTAAAAAGGGTTTACAATCCCTAAAATACTTTTTGGAATTATCTCTCTCTGCATTTGTGCATTTCCAGTTTAGATGTTTAATGTTTTTTCAAATACAAACTTGAGTTTTCACTCTCCCTTTTTTCTAGTAAACAACAAATAGATCACAACAAAATAAAAATTTTAGAGTTTAAGTATGCCAAAATTTTAAAAAATAATAAATGTAAGTAATGAAAATTAATGCACACACTACAAATGAACACAAATTTTTTTTATCCATGTTTCAGAAATTCCACTAATAAAAGCCCTAATAGCTTTAAGATAGATATTTCTAATTCATTCTTACATGTTTTAAATAGGGATATGCTTGCATGAAATATGTTGAAGAAGCAAATGACCTAATGATCCTAAATTTTCAAGGAGTATAACAAATTGAATTCTCAAGTTAACGTGCAAAGGGATATTTACCTGAGCAAAAAAAGTCATGTTTTGCCCATTTACAAAAAACTGACCTAACAATCATAGATCATTGTAAAGTTATTGATCGATTAATGATGCGTAATGCCTAAATTTTTTGTAAGAAATGACTTATGGTTTGGGAGTCAACACTCTGTTAAAAATCTCTTTTTCGATGATTGTAAAACCTAATATATAAAAACTAAAAAGAGTTTACAATCCCTAATAAATTACAAATACTTTTTGGAATTATCTTTCTCTGCATTTGTGCATTTCCAATTTAGATGTTCAATTTTTTTTCAAATACAAACTTGAGTTTTCACTCTCTCTTTTATCTCGTAAACAACAAATAGATCACAACAAAATGAAAATTTTAGAGTTTATGTATGCAAAAATTTGAAAAAAATAATAAATGCAAGTAAATAAAATTAATGCACGCACTACAAATGAACACAATTTTTTTTATCCATATTTGGGAAATTCCACTAGTAAAACCCTAATAACTTTAAGAAAAAGATTTCTAATTCATCCTAACATGTTTTAAATAGGGATATGCATGCATGAAACTTGTTGAAGAAGCAAATGACCTAATGATCCTAAAATTTCAAGGAGTAGAACAAATTAAATTCTCAAGTTAACGTGCGGTGGGATATTTACCCAACCAAAACAAGCCACTTTTTTCCATTTACAAAAAGCTGACCTAACAATCATAGATCATTGTAAAGTTATTGATTGATTAATGATGTGTAACAGCTAAAATTTTTGTAAGAAATGACTTATAGTTTGGGAGTCAACACTCAGTTAAAAATCTCTCCTCCCCCCTTTTCCAATGACTGCAAAACCTAATATATAAAAACTCAAATGAGTTTACAATCCCTACAAATTACAGATACTTTTTGGAATTATATCTCTCTGCATTTGGGCATTTCCATTTTATATGTTCAATTTTTTTCAAATCCAAACTTGAGTTTTCACTCTCCCTTTTTTCTCGTAAACAAAAGGATTAGGCAAATAGATCACAAAAAAATGAAAATTTTAGAGTTTATGTATGCAAAAAAATGAAAAAAAAATAATAAATGTAAGAAAAGAAAATTAATTCATGCCCTACAAATGAAACTGTTGGAAGATAAGCTCAAGCCCACACAACCAAGGAAGGCCCACATGTCTAAGATTATTATAAGATGGGCCACACAACCAAGGAAGGCCCACAAGATGGTCCCAAGCCCATAAGAAGTAAGAGTCACAATGATTACTGTGAGCTGGCAACCTTATCACATCGGTTGGAAGATCAAGAAGGACTCACAAAAGTATCTTTATCTTAGGGTCACGACCAAGAAGAGTTTTAGTTTGAGTTATGTTTGTCTTTTATCTATATTAAGTTATTTAATTATGTTATGACTTATCTTTAAGTGTTAATGTTTGGGCGTAATTGGGACAAGGGTAGTTTTATTGTAATTGGACTCTACTAACTTCCTCTATTATAAATAGAGGTTCATGTACTCTGATTACAACAAGTTATTGATGTCAATGAATTATTTCACTTTTCCATAAATTCAACATGGTATCAGAGCAGGTTTTGTGAGTTGACTTGGTCAACTCACAGAGGTAATGTGATCTTTTTCTCCAAACCTTAAACCCTAGGTCTAGGTTTGTAGTTATTTTTTAGTCCCTACACCCGTAGTTTTTTTTGCATGTTTTTCAACTATACGGAGTTTTTCATATTGAAAATTATACATTTTATGAAAGATATTTGAGTCTAATTTCCAAATAAAAATGATTTTTTCCAATCTAAGTTATCAACAGAGAGATATCGATATTTGAATGAGCAAAGGTCAGATTGAAAAAGAGGTTCGAGCAGCAGTAGAAAGCTTCAACTTCTGAGGTATTTTTTTCTATAAAGAACTAGACTTTATATGGAGAGATATATATCAAAACAAATATCTATAAGTCTATTCCCTTACCTATTCAACCAATTTTTTATCTGATTTTATCTACAAAGAGAAATCGATATTTGAAGTAGCAAAGGTACGATTAAAAAAGAGGTTCGAGCGGCAGCAGAAAGCCTCAACTTCCGAGGTATTTTATGCTATCAAGAAAGAGACTTTATATGGAGAGTTATATATCAAAAAAAATATACGCAAGTATATTTTATTACCTATGCAACTAATTCTTGGTATGATTTTTTTAAAATGAGATATTTTTCTTGGAAGAGTCAATGGTCATTCTATAAATAAAAGGAAAAACAGTACCTGCTTCGGCCAAATGACAAAGACTAAAATCTATTAGATTATTTATCTTCTGATAATTATATTTTATGAAGATATATTATACTTTGATGAAATATATATAAGTCTAGTTTCAGATGAAGAAAATTTCATGTCAATATGATATATATTTAAAGATATATTCGCATCGGAAGAATCAAAGGTCATGTTAGTATTCTGTTGTAATGAAAAATCCGAATTTATACACATTGTTTTGAGTCACTTTTTGAGTTGATATATCAAGAAAATATCTCACTTCTCGCTGGTCTATTATTTTGGATTATTGCTACATCTATGATATTTGGTTCAAGTTGGGATCACTACCATTACCTCCCAGCTTGAGGGGGAGAAGTAGAAGTAGTACAAGAAAGAGGTATTTTATTTCATATGTTATCGATAAGTTCATGTGACCAAAATATTCAAGAAATGGGGAGCACAAAATATGAAGCTTGTGCATCTAAGAAGAAATTTTTATAAAGGATTATTTCATGGGTTCTTTTACAAAGTTTATTATTTGGTTCGTGTTATATGTGTTATGTTATCTCCCCTTTCCCCCCCCCCCCCCCCCCCCCCCCCCCCCCATCACCCCCTTGTAATGGATTTTATGACTCCTACCACTTCAGACTCGTTGTCCTGTGGAGGGACACGGTAGTGGACACTTCAGAGCAATGCCAATAGACACACTACCGATAGAAGATGGAGTGTGCCCTACATCCAGCATTAGGACTGAAGTATGAAGCAATGGCTTACCGACTAGGAGTGATTTTTACTATCACTTATATAATGCCGTAGGGCCTCAATGAAGGACGAAACAGCATGAGGGGGAGTGTTGGAAGATGTGCCATTTTATAAAATAAATATTCTATACATCATTTGCAACAAGTTGGGAGTTCATGTTGTTCTCTCACCCAACTTGAGGGGGAGTGTTGGAAGCTAAGCTCAAGCCCACACGACCAAGGAAGGCCCACATGTCTAAGATTATTATAAGATGGGCCACACAAGCAAGGAAGACCCACAAGAAGGGCCTAAGCCCATAAGAAGTAGGAGCCACAATGATTACCAAGAGCTGGCATCCTTATCACATCAGTTGGAAGATCAAGAAGGACTCACAAAAGTATCTTTATCTTAGGGTCACGACCAAGAAGAGTTTTAGTTTGAGTTATGTTTCTCTTTTATCTATATTGAGTTATTTAATTATGTTAGGACTTATCTTTAAGTGTTAAAGTTTGGGTGTAATTGGGACAAGGGTAGGTTTATTGTAATTGGACTCTACTACCTTCCTCTATTATAAATAGAGGTTTATGTACTCTGATTACAACAAGTTATTGATATCAATGAAGTATTTCACTTTTCCATAAATTCAACAAACAAAAGCGTTTTTATCCAAGTTTTGGAAATTCTAGTTGTACAACCTCTAATACCTTTAAGAAAGAGATTTCTAATTGATCCTTACATGTTTTAAATATGGATAAGCATGCATGAAACATGTTGAAGATGCAAATGACCTAATGATCCTAAAACTTCAAGGAGTAGAACAAATTAAATTCTCAAGTTAACATTCAATGGAATATTTACCCGACCCAAACATAAAACTTTTTGCCCATTTACAAAAAGCTAACCTTACTATCATCGATCAATGTAAAGTTATTGATCGAGTAATGATGTGTAACGGCTATAATTTTTGTAAGAAATGACTTATGGTTGGGGAGTCAATACTCTATTAAAAATCTCATGCCCCCCCCCCCCCCCCCCCCCCCCCCCTATTGATGATTTCAAGACCTAATATATAAAAACTAAAAAGAGCTTACAATCCCTACAAATAACACAGTTACATTTTGGAATTCTCACTCTTTGCATTTGTGCATTTCCATTTTAGATGTTCAATTTTTTTCAAATCAAAACTTGAATTTTCACTCTCCTTTTTTTATCGTAAACAAAAAGATAAGGCAAATAAATCACAACAAAATGAAAATTTTAGAGTTTATGTATGCAAAAATTTGAAAACAATAATAAATGTAAGTAATGAAAATTTAGGAAATTCCACAAGCACAATCCCTAATAGTTTGAAAATTTATTAGAAACAGATTTCTAATTGATCCTAACATCTTTTAAATATGGATATGCAAGCATGAAACGTGTTGAAGACGTAAATGACCTAATGATCCAAAAATTTGAAGTAGAAGAACAAATTAAATTCTAAACTTAACGTGAGGTGGGATATTTACACGAGCCAAACCAGCAACTTTTTTCCCATTTACAAAAATCTAACAATCATTGATCATTGTAAAGTTATTCATTGATTAATGATACGCAATGACTATAATTTTTGTTAGAAATGACTTTTGGTTTGAGGGCCAACACTCAGATTAAAATCCTTCGTCCCACCTCTCCATCGCTCCCCCACCTTTTCCGATGATTGCAAAACCTAATATACAAAATATGAAAATAGTTTATAATCCCTAAAAATTTCAGATACCTTTTGAATTATCTCTCTCTGCATTTTTGTATTTCCAATTTAAATGTTCAATTTTTTTTTCAAATCCAAACTTGAGTTTGCACTCTCCCTTTTTTATCATAAACAAAAAGATAAGGCAAACATATCACAAAAAATGAAAATTTTAGAGTTTATGTATGTAAAAAATTGAAAACAATAATAAATGTAAGTAAAACAAATTTATTCACGCACAAAAAATGAACACCAAAGTTTTTTTATCCGTGTTTGGGAAATTCCACTAGTACAACCCCTAATAGCTTGGAATTTTATAAGAGAGATTTATAATTAATCCTAACATGTTTTAAATATGGGTTTGCATGCATCAAACTTGTGAAGATGCAAATGACCTAATGATCCAAAATTTTCGAGTAGAAAAAATTAAATTCTCAAGTTAACACGCGGTGGGATATTTACCCGAGCCAAACAAGCCACTTTTGTCCAATATAAAAAAAGTTGACTTAATAATCAAAGATTATTGTAAAGTTATTGATTGATTAATGATCTGTAACAACTATAATTTTTGTAAGAAATGACTTATGGTTTGGGAGTAAACACTCAATTGAAAATCCCTCTCCCCCCCATTTCTAATGATTGCAAAACCTAATGTATAAAAACTAAAAGAGTTTACTGTCCCTAAAAATTACAAATACTTTTTGGAATCATCTCTCTCTACATTTGTGCATTTCCATTTTAGATGTTCAATTTTTTTTCAAATCCAAACTTGAGATTTCACTCTCCCTTTGTATTCGTAAACAAAAAGATAAGGCAAATAGACAACAACAAAATAAAAATTTTAGAGTTTATGTATATAAAAAATAGGAAAAAATAATAAATGTGCGTAATGGAACTTTATTCACGCAATACAAATGACCATCAAAGTTTTTTTACCCATGTTTGCGAAATTCCACTAGTACAACCCGTAATAGCTTAAAATTTTATGAGAAAGAGATTTCTACTTGATCCTAACATGTTTTAAATATGGATATGCATGCACGAAAATGTTGAAGATGCAAATGACCTAATGATCCAAAAATTTCAAGGAGTAGAACAAATTAAATTCTCAAGTTAACGTGTGGTGGGATATTTTTTACCAGAGCCAAACAAGACACTTTTTACCCATTTACAAGAAGTTGACCTAACAATAATACATCAATGCAATGTTTTTGATTAATTAATGATGGGTAACGACTATAACTTTTGTAAGAAATGACTTATTGTTTGGGAGTCAATAGTTAGTTAAAAATCCCCACCCCCCCCCCCCCCCCCCCCCCCCCCCCCCCCTTTTTCGATGATTGAAAAACCTAATATATATAAAAATAAAAAGAGTTTAAAATCCCTATAAATTACAGATAATTTTTTGGAATTATCTCTTTCTACATTTATGCATTTCCATTTTATATGTTCAATTTTTTTTTTCAAATCCAAACTTGAGTTTTCACTCTCCTTTTTTCTCATAAACAAAAAGATAAGGCAAATAGATCATAAGAAAATGAAAAATTTTAGAGTTTATGTATGCTAAAAATTGAAAACAATAAAAAATGTAAGTAAATAAAATTTATTCACGCACTACAAATGAACACCAAAGTTGTTTTATCCATGTTTGGGAAATTCCACTAGTAGAACCCCTAATAGCTTGAAAATTTATTAGAAACAGATTTTTAATTGATCCTAACATCTTTTAAATATGGATATGCATGCACGAAACATGTTGAAGACGTAAATGACCTAATGATCAAAAAAATTGAAGGAGAAGAACAAATTAAATTCTCAAGTTAACAGGAGGTGGGATATTTACACAAGCCAAACAAGCAACTATTTTCCCACTTAAAAAAATCTTACCTAACAATAATTGATCATTGTAAAGTTATTGATTGATTACTCATGCATAATGGCTATAAAGTTTGTTAGAAATGACTTATGGTTTGAGGGTCAACACTCAGTTAAAAATCCTTCGCCCCACCTCTCCACCCCCCTCCCCTCCCACCTTTTCCGATGATTGTAAAACCAAATATACAAAATGTAAAAAGAGTTTAAAATCCCTAAAAATTATACATACTTTTTGGAATTATCTCTCTCTGCATTTGTGCATTTCCAATTTAAATGTTCAATTTTTTTTCAAATCCAAACTTGAGTTTTCACTCTCTTTTTTTTCTGATAAACAAAAAGATAAGGCAAATAGATCACACAAAAATGAAACTTTTAGAGTTTATGTATGCAAAAAATTGAAAAAAATAATAAATATTAGTAAAGGAAATTTATTCACGCACAACAAATGAACACCAAAGTTTTTTTATCCGTGTTTGGGAAATTCCACTAGTACAACCCCTAATAGCTTGGAATTTTATAAGAGAGATTTCTAATTGATCCTAACATGTTTTAAATATGGATATGCATGCATTAAACTTTTTTAAGATGTAAATGACCAATGATCCCAAAATTTCAAGGAGTAGAAAAAATTAAATTCTCAAGTTAACGTGCAGTGGAGTATTACTTGAGCCAAACACGCCACTTTTGTCCAATTTACAAAAAGTTGACTTAACAATCGTATATCTTTGTAAAGTTATTGATCAATTAATGATCTGTAACAACTATAATTTTTGTAAGAAATGACTTATGATTTGGGAGGAAAAACTCAGTTAAAAATCCCTCTCCCCCCATTTCTGATGATTGCAAAACCTAATGTATAAAAACTAAAAGAGTTTATTGTCCCTAAAAATTATTGATACTTTTTGGAATTATATCTCTCTACATTTTTGCATTTCCATTTTAGATGTTCAATTGTTTTTCAAATCTAAACTTGAGTTTTTACTCGCACTTTTTTCTTGTAAACAAAAGTTTAAGGCAAATAGATCACAAAAAAATAAAAAATTTAGAGTTTATGTATGCAAAAAATATGAAAAATAGTAAACGTATGTAATGAAAATTTATTAACACAATACAAATGAACACCAAAGTGTTTTTACCCATGTTTGGGAAATTCTACTAGTACAACCCCTAATTGCTTGGAATTTTATGAGAAAGTGATTTCTAATTGATCCTAACATGTTTTAAATATAGATATGCATGCACGAAACATGTTGAAGATGCAAATGACCTAATGATAAAAAATATTTCAAAGAGTAGAACTAATTAAATTTTCAAGTTAACGTGTGGTGGGATATTTACCAGAACCAAATAAGTCACTTTTGGCCCATTTACAAGAAGTTGACCTAACAATAATAGATACATTGCAAAGTTATTGATTAATTAATGATAGGTAACGGCTAGAATTTTTGTAAGAAATGACTTATGGTTTGGGAGTCAATAGAGTTTAAAATCCCTATAAATTACAGATACTTTTTCAAATCCAAATTTAAGTTTTCACTTTTCCTTATTTTCTCGTAAACAGAAATGTAAGGCAAATAGATCACATCAAAATGAAAATTTTAGAGTTGACGTATGTAAAAAAATTTTAAAAATAATAAATGTAAGGAAATATATTGAAGATTCAAATGACCTAATGGTCAAAAAATTTCAAGGAGTTGAACAAATTAAATTCTCAAGTTAACGTGCGGTGGGATATTTACCTGAACCAAACAAGCCGCTTTTGTACAATTTACAAAAAGCTAACCTAACAATCATAGATCATTGTAAATATATTGATCGATTAATGATCCCGAATGGCTATAATTTTTGAAAGAAATGACTTATGGTTTGGGAGTCAATACTCACTTAAAAATCCCTCTCCCCCCCATTTTTGATGATTGCAAAACCTAATGTATAAAAAATAAAAAGAGTTTACAATCCCTCAAAATTACAGATACTTTTTGGAATTATCTCTCTCTATATTTTTGTAGTTCCATTTTGATGTTCAATTTTTTTTCAAATCAAAACTTGAGTTTTCACTCTCCTTCTTTTCTCATAACAAAATGAAAAGGCAAATAGAACACAAAAAAAGAAATTTTAGAGTTTATGTATGCAAAAAATTGGAAAAAATAATAAATGTATGTAAAGAAAATTCATTCACGTAATACAAGTGAACACCAAAGTTTTTTACCCATGCTTTGGAAATTCCACTAGTACAACCCCTAATAGCTTGGAATGTTATGAGAAAGTGATTTCAAATTGATCCTTACATGTTTTAAATATGGATATGCATGCATTAAACATGTTGAAGATGCAAATGACCTAATGATCCAAAAATTTCAAGGACTAGAACAAATTAAATTCTCAAGTTAACCTACAGTGACATATTAACCCAATCCAAACAAGCCACATTTTGCCAATTTAAAAAAGGCTGACCTAATAATCATAGATCATTTTAAAGTTATTGGTCGCTTAATGATGTGTGGCCTCTATATTTTGTTTACGAAATAACATATGGTTTGGGAGTCAACACTCAGTAAAAAATCCCTCCCCCATTTACAATGATTGCAAAACCTAATGTATAGAAACTAAAAAGAGTTTACAATCCCTAAAAATTACTGATACTTTTTGGAATTATCTCTCTCAACAATTGTGCATTTCCATTTTAGATGTTCAATTTTTTTTCAAAAAACTTGAGTTTTCACTCTCCCTTTTTTATAGTAAACAAAAAGATAAGGCAAATAGATCACAACAGAATTAAAATTTTAGATGTAAAGTATGCAAAAAATTAAAAAAAATAAAAAATAAAAGTAAAGAAAATTTATTCACACAATACAAATGAACACTAGTTTTTTTACCCATGTTTGGGAAATTCCACTAGTACAACCCCTAATAGCTTGGAATTTTATCAGAAAGAGATTTCTAATTGATCCTAACATGTTTTAGATATGGATATGCAAGCACGAAACATGTTGAAAATGCAAATGACCTAATGATCCAAAAACTTCAATGACTAGAACAAATTAAATTCTCAAGTTAACGTGTGGTGGGATATTTATCAGAGCCAAACAACCAACTTTTTGCCTATTTACAAAAAGCTGACTTAACAATAATGGATCATTGCAAAGTTATTGATTAATTAATGATGCGTAACAGTTATAATTTTTTGTAAGAAATGACTTATGCATGCAAAAAATTGAAAACAATAATAAATGTAAGTAAATAAAATTTATTCATGCAAACCAAATTAAACCCAAAGTTTTTTTATCCATGTTTGGGAAATTCCACTAATATAACCCCTAACAGCTTGAAAATTTATTAGAAAGAGATTTTTAATTGATCCTAACATCTTTTAAATATGGATATGCATGCATGAAACATGTTGAAGATGCAAATGGCCTAATGGTAAAAAAATGGAGTAGAATAAATTAAATTCTCAAGTTAATGATGTGTAACGGTTATATTTTTTGTAAGAAATGACTTATGGTTTGGGAGTCAACACTAAGTTAAAAATCCCTTGCACCCCCCCCCCCCCCCCCCCCCCCCCCCCCCCCCCCCTTCTCCGATGATTTCAAATCCTAATATATCAAAACGAAAAAGAGTTTACTATCCCTAAAAATTACATATACTTTTTTGAATTTTCTCTCTCTGCAATTTTGGATTACCATTTTAGATGTTCTGTGGGAAGACAGGGCCCAAGCCCACATGACCAAGGAAGGCTCACATATCCAAGAATATTAGAAGATGGGCCAAAGCCCATAAGACCATGGAAGACCCATGCAACCAAGAGATATAGAAGACTAGCTCAAGGCCCACAGATCAAAGAGAAGGCCCATAGGACCACATACATTGATGGCAGGATGGTAAATAAAGGGTCATCTCATAGAGATGGCATTGATGTAATTAAGTTAAAGTTTCAGGGGTTAAAACCCTAAACATCAAACCCAAAGTTCAGGGGTATTCTTGTAATACATTATTTTAATAAATCTTTAAATAGAGCTTCTGGGGGAGGGTTAGGAATCATCAATTCCATAACCCTTCTTCCTCCAGTTTTCTCCCAATGGATTTCTTTCCCTTTTTCTCCTTGAGCTAAATCCATGGAGTCTTGAAAATCAACATGGTATCAGAGCTTTGATTTTCAAGACTCGAAGTATGGTTTTTTCAAAATTTAGAAACAAATTATTTTTCTTTTCTCATATTGTTGTTTTTAGTTGGTGAAATTTGTGGTTTATTTTAATTGTACTGTTTTTATTTCTTCGGTTTATTTGTCTACTAGAGTATGATGAGATTGAGTTCAATTTTTCTCTCTCATTAATCTGTCGCTGGTATAGTTTGCTTCCCACCTCGATAAACTGCCTTACCGGTGAGTCCAAATTGCGCCAGCGTTTCTGCTATCCTCCAGTTGTTTACCAGCAAAGATAAGCCTCTGCTGGTCTCAGCCTTTGTAGTGTCAGCCCAACTGCTCAGCCTCTACAGTGTCAAGGGTTGACGACGCCACCATGAAGAAAAAAAAGATGGCTGCTTTGATCCCGTGGATCCCTTCTTGAAGGAAGTGTTTGGAAACTCACGTTTTCTAAGTTGGGTAATATATTTTATTTAAATATATTTAATATAGGCTAAAATTAAGTGGTCTAATTTTGGTAAGCCCACTAAAGAATGAATATGGGCTAATTGTGCAGATACCTATATTGTCTTAATTAGGGAATTATGGGAACCCTAATTAAACGATATAAATAGAACATCAAGGTTGTGGACCCCAATACACTAAATCCAATATGGTTTCTCTTTCTCCCCATCCAGAAGAGTCACGATGGTCCGTAGTGGAATAAGGGTGATTTATTTGATGAAGATCATAAAACCATTTTGTTCATCACAGTAATTTCTCATAAGAAGATGAAATTTCGGAATGGATCCAGGTATGTATCTGACTCCAAATATTCTAGCGTGATGAAAATTTTGGATCATGATTTAAGATTACGGTTTTCTAACAAGTGATACCAGAGCAGCATTACTGTTAGACTATTGGGATTGGAATGGAGGAGTTCCGTGGAGAAAAAGGATGGTTCTGTACAACGTCGACGTTGTGTTCGTCGTTCTTCACGGAACTCGGTTCAGCACTATGTGTCGGCTGGCATCGCCGTCGGATGCCAGCGGCAGACGTCTGACAGGAGTCCAACGTCCGACAAAGGGCCACCAGTGAAAATTGATGCCCTCCTCTGTGCGTGGCTAGAGGTTGAAGATGACCTCCAATGCGCACGCGAAGAAAGAAAAACAAATTTGTGAACTTCAATTATTTTGATTTAAATTAATAGTCAACTTGATTGAGTCGACTCGAATCAGTTGTAGAGGATCGGGTTCACGCGACTCGAACGGTATGGGTCGAATCAGGCGGTCCTGGTCGACTCAGACGGACTGATCTGGCTCACCCGAGAGAGGACCGAGCTGACTCATTCGAAAAATCAAACTTTTGCGCCCCGCGGGGATTCGAAGTGGTGCCAAGAGTTTTCATTTATCGCATCTGACCAGTATGCCAACTCGCATCCGTATGTTATTGTTGGACAAAACTATTATATATATATTAAATTTAAGAAATTACAAAATCCATTTTTTTATGCAATTTTTATTCATGTGAATATTTATGCATGCACATATAGGGTTTTAATGTGCATATTTAAGTTGATTTTTCAATTGTGAAAATTCCTATTTTTTTTATACAACTGGTCTAGTATTTTAATCAAATTTATTGAAGCTACATGTTGCCAAAATAACCTATGTAGTGTAGATTAATTTGACTAAAAATACTTAGTTGTTTGTGCGGAGTTATTTATGTAAACTATGCTCGACCCAAAGGAAGACACAGTTTGGCCAAATCAATAATGTGCCTGTGATGATAAATGTGTGACAATTATAAAGACTTTTCATGTGAACAATAGTCAGTCCAAAGAAAGGCTATTGTTTGACAAAAATGATTGTCAATATTTGATCATTGCATAGAGAGTACCACTTACAATTAATTTCTTTGTCCAATGACCGAGAATTGATGTTGTACATTGTGAAAATTTTTTATTGTTTTTATGCAATTGGTCTAGTATTTTAATCAAATTGATTGAAGCTACATGTTGCCAAAGTAACCTCTGTAGTTTAGATTAATTTGACTAAAAATACATAGATGTTTGTGTAGAGCTATTTATGCAAACTGTGCTCGGTCCAAAGAAAGACACAGTTTGGCCAAATCAACAACGTGCTCGTGATGATAAATGTGTGACAATTATAAAAAAAAATCATGTGAACAATAGTCGGTCCAAAGAAAGGCTATTGTTTGACATAACTAATTGTCAATATTTGATCATTGCATTGAGAGTACCACTTATAGTTAATTTCTTTGTCCAAAAACTAGAAATTAATGTTGTACTAGGTATCTTGAGATGGGTCCCCATTTTGGATTGTTTGTACATGTCTTAATGTACATGCTAGTTAATGTGAGTATGCTTGTTTATTTTGTTCTATATACAATTTCTGTTGCTACTGCTACGAATGTTACTGCTCAAATAAGCAACATTCCAATGCTGAGCGGGATGAACTTTTAAGGCATGAAAAGATACCATGGAAATTTTCCTCAGTTGTATGGATTTAGATCTTGCATTTCTAGCGGAAGAACCCACTTCTACTTCGAAAAACCTCAATGAGGTGAAAATTGAGAATTGGGAGTGCTCCAACTGGATGTGCTTGATGATCATGAAATACTCCATTCCGAAGGCATTTCGGGGCTCTAAGACTGAGAGCAATAGTGCCAAGAAGTTCCTATAGGAAATTGAGGGATATTTTTCCAAGAACGAAATGTCAGAAGCAAGTAGGCTTTTGGCTAAACTCGTTTCGATGAAGTATAAAAGCAAAGGGAACATAAGGGAGTACATAATGAAAATGTCTCATCTCGTGTCAAAACTCAAGTCACGTAAGTTGGAGCTATCTGAGGATTTGCTCGTGCACTTGGTTTTGATGTCTCTCCCTGTACACTTTGAACAATTCAAAGTGAGTTATAACACTCATAAGGACAAATTGTCCCTAAATGAGCTTATATCTCACTGTGTGTAAGACGAAGAGAGGAAGTAGAAGGATAAGACTGAAAGTGCTCACTTGGACTCGACCTCTTAAAAAAAAAACAAAGGGGAGTGGTAAGGATGTTGCGGAAGGATCTTCTCAGAATAAGAATAAAATCTGTCAAATTCAACTGTGGTGGTGAATACTATGGAAGGTGTGATGGATCAAGAGAACAATGTGCAATACCCTTCGCAATTTTTCTCAAAGAGTGTGGAATTGTTCTGCAATACACCATGCTGGGCAAACCCAACATGAACGGCGTTGCAGAGTGACGAAACCAGACTCTTAAAGATATGGTAAGGAGTATGATCAGTCATTCCACTATGCCAGAGTCACTTTGGGGAGAAGCTTTAAAGACCACAATGTACATCCGTAATAGGGTACCGAGCAAAGCAGTTATCAAAACCTCCTATGAGTTTTGGACAGGCAAGAAGCCTAGCATTAGGCAATTGCACATTTGGGTTGTCCAGCTGAGGCACGGCCTTATAGGCCACATGAAAGAAAACTGGACTCAAGGACGGTTAGCTGTTATTTCTTTGGTTACGTTGAACGCTCTCGGTGCTATAAGTTTTACGATCCCACATCAAGATCCTTTTATGAAATGGAAAATGAGAGATTCCTGAGGATATTGAGTTTGGAGGGGAAGAAAACATAAGGAATGTTGTCTTTGAAGAAGAATCTGTTATTGACAATGATCAGGTCTCCATACCTATTGTTGTTCAAGACACAGTTCAGGCACTAGAGGACAATGTTCAGGCTCCTATTCCTGACATTGTTTCAGATCAAGACAACAATGAGATTCTTCCTCTTGAACCACCTTTAGAACAAACTCAAAAGCCTCAAGAAGTGCCATTAAGGAGATCCACTAGGGAGAGGAGAAATGTGATTCCAGATGATTCTATCATATTTCTCCAAGAACATGAGGATGGCGTCGGATTGAAAGAAAATGACCCAATTAACTTCTGTCAAGGCTTGCGTAGTTATTACTCTCAAAAGTGGATTGATGCCATGAAGGATGAGATGAAGTCTATGAATGACAATATCGTTTGGGATCTCATCGAGATGCCTAAAGGTGTGAAGCCCATTGGTTGTAAATGGATATTTAAAACCAAAAGGGATTCAAAGGGAAATATTGAGAGATATAAGGCTCGCCTAGTCGCTAAAGGCTTTACTCAAAGGGAAGACATAGACTATAAAGAGACTTTCTCTCTCGTATCTTTGAAAGACTCTTTTAGAACAATAATGGCACTAGTGCCTCATTTAGATCTAGAGCTACATCAGATGGATGTCAAAATTGTGTTTCCCAATGGAGACATTGATGAGACAATTTATATGGTACAACCAGAAAACTTTGTATCTGGTGATCCAAAGCCTATGGTCTGTAAATTGAAGAAATCCATTTATGGTCTCAAACAAGTTTCCTATCAATGGTATCACAAGTTCCATCAAGTCATAACCTCGTGTGGTTTTGAGACGAATGTTGTTGATGACTGTGTATATCATAAATTCAGTGGGAGTAAATACATCTTCTTGATATTATATGTCGATGATATTCTACTCGCTAGTAGCGATATAGGCTTACTGCACGAAACCAAGAAATTTCTGACGAAGAAATTCGAGATGAAAGATCTTGGTGGGGCCTTTTTGTATTAGGTATACAGATACTTAGAGATTGTTCTCATGGTATCCTTAGGTTGTCACAAAAGAGCTATATCGATAAGGTTTTGAGCAGATTCGGCATGAAAGATAGTAAACCAGGAGACACACCCGTCACTAAAGGAGACAAGTTTCGTCTCAAACAGTGCCCTAATAATGATCTTGAAAGAAAAGAGATGCAGAAAATTCCCTATGCATCAGTAGTTGGGAGTTTAATGTATGCTCAAGTTTGTACTCGTCCCGACATAGCATTTATAATAGGAGTTCTGGGCAGATATTTGAGCAATCTGGGTATGCAACATTGGAAGGCAGCAAAACACATGATGCGTTATTTGAGGAGAAAAAAAGACTACATGCTCACTTATCGGAGATCAAACAATTTAAAGATCATTGGGTTCTCTAATTTCGACTTTGCTGGATGCCAAGATAGCAGACACTCCACATTAGGCTACATCTTTATGTTAGGGGAAGGAGTTATCTCATGGAAGTTTGCTAAGTAGGCCCTCATAGCTTCTTCAACCATGGCTGTTGAGTTCATTGCTTATTTTGAGGTGTCCAACCACGGAATATGATTGTGAAACTTTGTCACTGGGCTGCGAGTGGTAGATGGCATTGACAAGCCATTAAAGATTTATTGTGACAATAACTCATCGGTACTTTATTCCAACAACAATAGGAGCTCTATGAAGTCGAAGTTTATCGACATCAAGTTTCTAGTTGTTAAGGAGAGAGTTCAGGATAAGTAGATTTCTATAGAACATATAGGGACATACTCTATGCTAGTAGACCCATTAACCAAGGGCTTAATGCCTAAGGTCTTTCATGAGCACACTGCTCATATGGCATTATTTCTGAGGATACCTTGGTTTAGTGGGAGTCATTTTTGTACTATATGTAGACATTGAGTTATTCATTTTTTTACATAATAAAATTGATTGCTTATTATTCTATTTCTGAACTTGCTTTTGTTTCTTTATATGAGAAATGTTTGCATTGCATTAAGGACTTTGGAAAGATCTCACTAAAGACTAAAGTAGGACTAGTTGGAAATAGGCATATCCGAGATCACATTGCATGTAATTTCCATGCTACTCATCCATATTTGAACTATGTCATTGAGTGTATTAATATGGTAATCATCGTGGTTTAGTCACGACTATATCGTGATGATAGTCGTGATGGTTCCATTATTAATATAAAAGATGGTTCCATAGTATACAGATGCGCACCTAAAGAATTTGTGATATAATTGTTTCAAGAATGATATGTAACTCAAGTGGGAGATTGTTAGGAAACTCACGTTTCCTAAGTTAGGTAACATATTTTATTCAATTATATTTAATATGGGCTAAAATTGAGTGGTCTAATTTTGGTAAGCCCACTAAAGAATGGATATGGGCCAATTGAGTATATATCCATATTGTCTTAATTAGGGAATTATGAGAACCCTAATTAAACAATATAAATAGAACATCAGGGTTGTGGTCCCCAATACACTAAATCCAACACGGTTTCTCTTTCTCCCCATTTGGAAGAGTCACGACGGTCCCATAGTGGAATAAGGGTGATTTAGTTGAGGAAGATCATAAAACCATTATGTTCGTCATAGTAATTCCACATAAGAAGAAGAAATTTTGGAATGGATCTAGGTATGTATCTGAACCCTAATATTCTAGCGTGATGAAAATTTTGGATCATGATTTAAGATTACGGTTTTCTAACAAGAAGGGCTTCAGAACCCTCATCATTGCCTCACTGTTTTATGAATGGAGTTGGATATTCAGAAGTTCATGCATGGTTTCCATTGGAGGACGAAGATGGCTGCCAGGTTGTTTTCAGTTTCTTCGGCGATGACCAGCACTGACGAGCTCTGTTTTTCTATTGCCGAGTTGCCAGAATCAACGTAGAACCTTCTGAGATTGGTTCTGCCAAACATCTATTCTGAATGACTGAAGCTTCGGCGATGATGATGTTGTCGCAAGCTGTTCGACGCCGGTAGGAAGACGGGTTGCCATTTCTGGACGAATAATTTCCGCTCTGTTTGGCCGCGGGGGAAGACGACCCACCGTTGTTGAAGAAGAAGAAAGAAGTCGACCTCTCTCTATTTGCCGCTACTGGAGAAGATGAAGATGAGTGCAGAGAGCTATTTGCACGTTGTTGTTCCACTTTGTTCGGCTGACGAGGAAGATGACCCACCGTCGCCAGAGAAGACGAAGTGGTGTTGCTATTTTCGGGAGGATGAATCAGGGAAACCAGCTGCTTGCTGTTATTCAAAAACTTTCCTTTTGAGTTTCTGCACTGTTCGTTCGGGGAAGAAGAAGCATTGTTCATAATTTTTTTCCTAAGTTAGGAAAATTTTTATTGAGCACCGAGTTAACCCAGCGCTGGTTCTGGCGCAACCCGGACCGAGTTGACTCTGCAGCTTTCGCGTGACTTCTTTGCCAAACCGAGTCAACTCGAACTGATTTGAATCGATCTGGGTCAACTTCCAGGTTAACTTGTCTCGGACCACTTATTTTCTGCCTCGGTATACATGCCCAAGATTTCTGCTCGACTCTGAAATTTTTTTCTTAGGTTGGATTATTATTTTGGAAGAATTGACTGATTATTACTTGGACAACATATTATTTGGTACAGATATGTGCAATGGATTATTTCATGGGTCATTTTACAAGGATTATTTTGGGTCTAGTTAAATGGGCCCAAGCCAAACCCATTTCAGCTGCTGCTATTGTGTCTCTTTTGAAGACATAATTATTGAAGAAGATGTAGCCTCATACCAAAATTTATTTATGTCCCAGTCAAAAATATCAAATTGTTGTGGTTGGGAATCCATGACAAAGGAACTTCATCCCAGTCAAAAATATCAAAATTATTTGTGGTTGGGAGTTCATGATGGAGGAACTTCATCCCCGTCAAAAATATCAAATTTATTTGTGGTTGGGAGTCTATGACGGAGGAACTTCAACCCCGTAAAAAATACCAAACTTTTTTAGTTACGAGTCCATGACTTCATGCCCTTCAAAAATATCAATTTTTTTGTGGTAAGAAGTCCATGATGAAGGAACTTCATCCCCATCAAAAATATTAAATTTTTATTGTTGGAAGTCCATGACGAAGGATCTTATTATTATATTTATGTTACTTCCCCCCATTAATATCATATATTACTCTACCACTTGAGAGTCATAGTCCTGTGGAGGAAGACACAGTGGTGGAGGTGGACACTTCAGAGCAATGTCTTAGCGGTTAGGAGTGATTTACTCTCACTTATATAATACCAGCTAGGCCTCATGAACGAGAGCACCAACGTGAGGGCGAGTGTTGGAAGATGAAGGCATATTATACAAAAAAGATTTTATACGTCATTTGTAGCAAGCTCGGAGTTCATGTTGTCCTCTCCCCCCCAGTTTGAGGGGGAGTGTTGGAAGACAAGGCCCAAGCCCAGAAGACCAAGGAAAATGCACATATCCAAGTGTATTAGAAGATGGGCGCCAAGGAAGACCCATGCAACCAAAAGATATACAAGACGGGCTAAAGGCCCACAGATCAAAGAGAAGGCCCATTGGCCCACATTCATTGATCGCAGGATGGTAAATTAAGGGTCATCTCATAGAGATGGCATTGATGTAATTAATTTAAAGTTCCAAGGGTTAAAACCCAAAACCATAAACCATAAGTTGAGGTATTATTGTAATAAAGTAGTTTCATAAATCTATAAATAGAGCTTCAGAGGGAGGGTTAGGAATCATCAATTCCATAACCCTTCTTACTCCAGTTTTTTCCCAATGGGTTTCTTTCCCTTTTTCTCCATGAGCTAAATCCATGGAGTCCTGAAAATCAACATGTTCAATTTTTTTCAAATCCAAACTTGAGTTGTCACTCTCCCTTTTTTCTCGCAAACAAAAAGATAAGGCAAATAGATCACAACAAAATGAAAATTTTAGAATTTATGTATGCAAAAAATTAAAAAAAATAATAAATGTTAATAAAGAAAAAAATTTCACGCACTACAAATGAATACCAAAGTTTTTTTAGACATGTTAGGGAAATTCCATTAGTACAACCCCTAATAACTTGGAATTTTATAAGAAAGAGATTTCTAAATGATCCTAACACATTTTAAATATGGATATCCATGCATGAAACATGTTGAAGATGCAAATGACCTAATGATCCAAAAATTTCAATGAGTAGAACAAATTAAATTCTCAAGCTAACGTGTGGTGGGATATTTACTCGAGCCAAACAGGCCACTTTTTGCCCGTTTATAAAAAGCTAGCCTAACAATCATAGATCATTGTAAACTTATTGATTGATTAATAATGCATAATGGCTATAATTTTGGTAAGAAATTACTTATGATAATGGATTCAACAATTAGTTAACCCCCCCCCCCCCCCCCCCCTCTATTACGATGATTGCAAAATCTAATATATAAAAACTAAAAAGAGTTTACAATCCCTAAAAAATTAAAGATACATTTTGGAATTATCTCTCTCAGCATTTGTGCATTTCCATTTAAGACGTTCAATTTTTTTTTCAAATCCAAAATTGAGTTTTCACTCTCCCTTTTTTTCTCGTAAACAAAAAGATAAGGCAAATAGATCACAACAAAATGAAAATTTTAGAGTTTATGTTTGAAAAAAATTGAAAACAATAATAAATGTATGTAAAGAAAATTTATTCACACACTACAAATGAAAACCAAAGTTTTTTTATCCCTGTTTGGAAAATTCTACTTGTACAACCCCTAATAGCATGGAATTTTATAAGAAAGAGATTTCTAATTGATCCTAACACGTTTTAAATATGAATATGCATGCATGAAACAAGTTGAAGATGCAAATTTTTGAATTTATGGAAAAGTAAAATACTTCATTGACATCAATAACTTGTTGTAATCAGAGTACATGAACCTTTATTTATAATAGAGGGAGGTAGTAGAGTCCAATTAAAATAAAACTACCCTTGTCCCAATTACACCCATACTCTAACACTTAAGGTAAGTCCTAACATAATTAGGTAACTCAATATTGATAAAAGACAAATATAACTTAAACTAAAACTCTTCTTGGTCGTGACTCTAAGATAAAGATACTTTGGTGAGTCCTTAATCTTCCAACTGATGTGATAAGGATGCCAGCTCTTGGTAATCATTGTGGGTCCTACTTCTTATGGGCTTGGGCCCAACTTGTGGGCCTTCCTTGGTCATGTGGCCTATCTTATAATAATCTTACATATGTGGGCCTTCTTTGGTCGTTTGGGCTTGATCTTATCTTCCAACACTCCCCCTCAAGCTGGGGATGAGAGAACAACATGAACTCCTAGCTTGCTGCAAATGATGTATAAAATATTTTTGTATAAAATAGCACATCTTCCAATATGACTTTATCTTCCAAAATTCCCCCTCACACTGTTGCGTCCTTCCATGAGGCCTTGCAGCATTATAAGTGAGAGTAAAACTCCTAACTGGTAAGCCATTGCTTCATACTCTAGTCTTAATGCTGGATGTAAGGCACACTCCACTGCTATCGGTAGTGTGTCTATCGGCATTGCTTCGAAATGTCCACCACCGTGTCCCTCCATAGGGGGGGGGGGGGGGGGGGTGGATAACGTAGATGTAATAATTAGTTCCTCCGTCATGGACTTCCAACCACAAATAATTTTCATCTTTTTGACGGGGATGAAGTTCCTCCGTCGTGGACTCCCTACCACAAATAATTTTCATCGTTTTAAAGGAGATGAAATTCCTCCGTAATGGACTTCCAATCACAAATAATTTTCATCTTTTTCAAGGGGATGAAGTTCCTCCATCGTGGACTCCCAACCACAAAAAATTTTGATCTTTTTGAAGGGGTAAAATAAATGATGACATGAGGCCACCTCTTATTCAATAATAATGTCACCAAAGAGACATAATAGTTGCAACTGAATATAACACGACCATCTTCCAACACATATAACACGAACCAAATAGTAAACTTTGTCAAAGAACCCATGAAATAATTCGATATAAAAATTTCTTCTTTGATGCACAAGCTTCATCTTTGGTGCTCCCCCCCCCCCCCCCCCCCCCCCCCCTTTCTTGAATATTTTGGTCACATAAACTTATCCACAACATAAGGAATAAAATACCTCTTTCTTGTTATTCTTCTACTTCTCCCAATCAAGCTGGGAGGTAATGGCAATGATCCCAGCTTGAACCAAATATCATAGATGTAGCAATAAACCCAAATAACAGAGATTTATAAATAAGCCCTCAAACCAGGGAGAACTGAGATATTTTCCTGATCAACTCAAAAAGTGATGTAAAACAATTGGCATAAATTCTGATTTTTCAATACAACAGAATACCAGCATGACCTTTGATTCTTCGAATTTGAATATATCTTTCAATATAGATCAGATTGACATGAATTTTTTTACTTCTGAAAGTAGACTTAAATAAATTTTATCCAAGTATAACATCTCTTCATAAAATATAATTATCAGAAGATAAATAATCTGATAGGTTTTGGTCTTTGTCATCTGGCCAAACTAAGTTATGTTTCTCCTATTTTTTCCAGAACGACCATTGACTCTTCCAAGATCAATATCTCCTTATAAAAAAATCATACCTAGAATTGGTTGAATAGGTCCAAAAATATACTTACATACCTTTCTCTTGATATATATAATTATCCATACAAAATCTCCTTCTTGATAGCTTAAAATACCTTGGAAGTTGAGGATTTCTGCAGCCACTCGAACCTCTTTTTCAATTTGACCTTTGCTGCTTCAAATATCGATTTCTCTTTGTAGATAACTCAAATAAAAAATTGGTTGAATAGGTAAAAGAATAGACTTATATATATTTCGTTTGATATATATTTCTCCATATAAAGTCTAGTTCTTGATAGAAAAAAATACCTCGGAATCTGAAGATTTCTGCTGCTGCTCGAACCTTTCGCAAGTTGACCTTCGCTCATTGAAATATCGATATCTCTCTGTAGATAACTCCGATTGGAACAAATCATTCTTCTATGGAAAGTAGAATAAATATATTTCTTTAAATATATAATTGGAAATATAAAAAGCTCCTGATGGAGATAAATAGTGCAAATGAAACTACAGGTGTAGGGACTGAAAAAAATAACTACGAACCTAGACCTAGGGTTTAGGGTTTAGAGAAAAGGATCACATTACCACTGTGAGTTGACCAAGTCAACTCAAAGAACCTGCTCTGATACCATGTTGAATTTATGAAAAATTGAAATACTTCATTGACATCAATAACTTGTTGTAATCAGAGTACATGAACCTCTATTTATAATAGTGGAAGGTAGTAGAGTCCAATTACAATAAAACTACCCTTGTCCCAATTACACCCAGACTCTAACACATAAGGTAAGTCCTAAAATAATTAGGTAACTCAATATTGATAAAAGAAAAATATAACTTAAACTAAAACTCTTCTTGGTCGTGACCTAAAGATAAAGATACTTTTGTGAGTCCTTGATCTTCCAACTGATGTGATAAGGATGCCAGCTCTTGGTAGTCATTGTGGGTCCTACTTCTTATGGGCTTGGGCCCATCTTGTGGGCCTTCCTTGGTCATGTGGTCCATCTTATAATAATCTTACATATGTGGGCCTTCCTTGGTCGTTTGGTCTTGATCTTATCTTCCAACACAAATGACCTAATGATAAAAAAAATTCGAGTAGAAAAAATTAAATTCTCAAGTTAATGTGTAGTGGGATATTTACTTGAGCCAAACAAGCCATTTTTTCCCATTTAAAAAATGCTGACCTCACAATCATAGATCGTTGTAAAGTTATTGATCGATTAATGATGCGTAACAGCTATAATTTTTGTATGAAATGAATGATCTATGGTTTGGGAGTCAACACTCAGTTAAAAATCTCTCTCTGCCCCCATTTCTGATGATTGCAAAACCAAATGTATAAAAACTAAAAAGAGTTTACAATCCCTCAAAATTATAGATAATTTTTGGAATTATCTCTCTCTAAATTTTTTCATTTTCATTTTAGATTTTCAATATTTTTTCAAATCAAAACTTGAGTTTTCACTCTCCCTTTTTTCTTGTAAACAAAAAGATAAGGCAAATAGAATACAACAAAATGAAAATTTTAGAGTTAATGTATGCAAAAAATTGGAAAAAATAAAAAATGTATGTAAAGAAAATTTATTCACGTAATACAAGAGAATACCAAAGTTTTTTTACCCATGTTTTGGAAATTCCCCCTAATAGCTTGGAATTTTATGAGAAAGAGATTTCTAATTGATCCTTACATGTTTTAAATATGGATGTGCATGCATTAAACATGTTGAAGATGAAAATGACCTAATGATCCAAAAATTTCAAGGACTAGAACAAATTAAATTTTCAAATTAACATGCGGTGAGATATTTACCCTAGCCAAACAAGCCAGTTTTTGCCAATTTAAAAAAGGTTGACCTAACAATCATAGATCACTGTAAATTTATTGATCGATTAATGATGTATGGCGGCAATATTTTTTTGTAAGAAATGACATATGGTTTGGGAGTCAAACCTCAGTTAAAAATCCCTCCCCAACACTCCCCCCCCCCCCCATTTCCGATGATTGCAAAACCTAATGTATAAAAACTAAAAAAAGTTTAAAATCCTTAAAAATTATAGATACTTTTTGGAATTATCTCTCTCTACAATTTTGCATTTCCATTTTAGATGTTCAATTTTTTTTCAAATCCAAACTTGAGTTTTCACTCTCCCTTTTTTATTGTAAACAAAAATATAAGGCAAATAGATCACAATATAATTAAAATTTTAGATTTTATGTATGCAAAAAATTAAAAAAAAAATTATAAGTAAAGAAAGTTTATTCACACAAACCAAAGGAACATTATAGTTTTTTTACCCATGTTTGGGAAATTCCACTAGTACAACCCCTAATAGCTTGGAATTTTATGAGAAAGAGATTTCTAATTGATCCTAACATGTTTTAAATATGTATATGCATGCACGAAACATGTTGAAAATGCAAATGACCTAATGATCCAAAAAATTCAATGACTAGAACAAATTAAATTCTCAAGTTAACATGTGGTGGGATATTTACCATAGCCAAACAACCAACTTTTTGCCCTTTTTCAAAAAGCTAACCTAACAATAATAGATCATTGCAAAGTTATTGATTAATTAATGATACTTCACGGCTATAATATTTTTAAGAAATGACTTATGGTTTGGGAGTCAATAGTCAGTTAAAAAACCCTCATCATTCCCCCACTCCCCCCCCCCCCCCCCCCTTACTTTTCCGATGATTGTAAAACCTAATATATATAAAAAAAGAGTTTATAATCCAAAAAATTACAGGAATTTTTGGAATTATCTCTCTCTACATTTGTGCATTTCCATTTTAGATGTTCAAAATTTTTTTTTCAAATCCAAACTTGAGTTTTCACTCTCCTTGTTTTCTCGTAAACAAAAAGATACGGCAAATAGATCACAAAAAAATGAAAAAAATTAGAGTTTATGTATGCAAAAAATTCAAAACAATAATAAATGTAAATAAATAAAATTTATTCATGCAAACCAAATGAACACCAAATTTTTTTTTTCCATGTTTGGGAAATTCCACTAGTACAACCCCTAATAGCTTGAAAATATATTAGAAAGAGATTTCTAATTGATCCTAACATCTTTTAAATATGGATATGTGATAGATGCCATATTATGACATGAGAACTAGGTTAATTATAATAGAATAACCTTTATAATTGTGTTATAGGTGGTTATTTATCGGTTTTCAAATGAAATGAGCAGTTATTGAATTTGGCATTAATCACTGTCGATATTGCATATTTTTCTCTCCTGAATTATATTTCATTGTTTTTAAGGTTTATTTCTTCCTGAAATGCTTTTTATAGATTCAATTATGGAATTTCAGAAGAATTTTGGTGGAGAAGGAGATATTTACCAAAATGCCCTTAATGAAATGGAGGTGATTTTTAGGTCAAATCGTTTTAAAATAAATAAGAGGGTATTAAAGGGAAGAGGAGGAGAAGGGAATGAGGAGTGTAAAGAGAAAACAGAGGGTGCATCAACCAGAA
This sequence comes from Aristolochia californica, assembly GCF_029961685.1. Lineage (NCBI taxonomy): Eukaryota > Viridiplantae > Streptophyta > Magnoliopsida > Piperales > Aristolochiaceae > Aristolochia > Aristolochia californica. The sequence continues at coordinate 20,036,434 of NW_027181771.1, forward strand.
CAGAGGACCGAAAATAGGGGAGGACCCGAGAGGAGTTCCCCATCGTCGTTCGCTCGGCCACTGTCTTTCGTCGTGCCACCGTCGTCCACCGCCGTCCAGCAACCGAGAAAAAACCCGAGGAGAGCTCAAGAGAGTCTCCGTCAAGGTGAGTTCGACAGTCGTCACTCGCCAGGCCGAAAAGTGATCCGAGAGGGCTTCTCCGGTGCCACTTCCGCTTTTCGACGATCCTGCGGCGTCTATTACATATTTTCGACCAGTCCCGGAGCTATTCCAACTCCAACCGAGACTCGAGAGAGCCGGTTAGAGAACGTCTGCTCTGTTTCGTTCTTCGCCGGACGTACCTCCGTCCGTCAGCTTCCAACCTTCATCGTCGGCATCATCTCTACCTCCGGCCACTCACTCTTGCCAACCCGAAGCCATCAATTTTGGGAAATTGTAGCACCCGTGAGAACGAGTTGCTGCCCGAGCGAGAGGAAGGAGAAGGGGAGTAATTCATCATTTTTTAATTTAATTTTTTATATAGTTTGAACTTAGGTTTTGAATGTTTATTGAATCTGATTTGATAATTAATGTTTATTGAATATATGTTTTGCGGATATTTGATTAAATTAGCTAATTAGGGTAGGATTATAATTGAGGTTGGATTTTGGTATTTTAATTCGATTTCTGTCTTTCACTCTATACGCCCGAGAGGGGCTAGACGCAAGGATTGAGAAATCAAATCCGTGGGTACGTGGCGCTCGAGAGAGGCACGAATCACCGTAAAATCCAGAGTTGACGTTTCCTGTTGTGCATGTAGTTAACCAGATGATTGCTTGATAATTTAGGATATAATTAGTGTTTAGTTAATATTAATTCATCATATTTGGTTAGGCTAGTTGACTGAAGAATACACAAAATTCAGTCCTCCCTGTGGATATGACCCTCGCTTCCCGCTAAATTACATGAACGATTCATACGCTTGCGAGGTATTAAAGCCAATGTAAATAAATAATACATCAAGTTTTTTGTGTCGTTGCCGGGGAGGCACGTATTAAGTGTATTTCTTTGTTCTCCATGGTCTTAGGTTAGATTTATTTTTATTTTATTTCATTTTTTTTTTTTTTTGCTTTCATAATTTTAGCTTGGTGATTTTGTATGGAATTATTTTTATTTCTTCTAGTTAGTTCATATTTTTAGTAGTGAGTTTGTTAGCTTAATTTGATAGTTCATTTTGTTTCTTTTTGTGTTTTTATGCACGGGTGCCGCTCCCTAGGTGGACCATTAGCTCCCTTTGTTGAAGAGGTAGAACAGATTTGTAGGAAAACACCCGAAGTCAAAGTAGGAGCTACCATGGCCAATCAGGGTGAACCATTACAGTTACCTGCAGCAGGGAAGCTAAGATCCAAGTGGTCCGGTCCATTTGAAGTCACACAGGTATTTCCTCATGGCACTATTGAGATCCGCAATCACAGAGATGGGTCGGTCTTCAAAGTTAATGGTCAGAGGCTCAAACCGTATCTTGAGAATGTCCCCACATTGGAGGAGGTGATGGTGATTTTCTTGGAGGAACCTGTCATTTCATCTTGAATGTGTCAGAGTCTGGCTTACGACTATAAACTTAGCACATTGTGGGCAATCCCCACGCTTCTATCCCTTTGTACATTACAGTTTTATTTTTATTTTTTTTGGTTTATTCATTCTTATTTGGGATAACCTTTGGTGTACTCTGGTCTTGATTTATTGGAGGTCCCCCGGCGATGCCGGCCCCATCATGGACTCGGGGTACTCTCTTGCCGGCTGAGAGCATAAATGGTTCCAATAGTCGATGACCAGACTTTTGGTCCCTAATTTGAGAGGTCTGTACTCAAACAACCATTCTGGGATTGACCAGTTCGATCTTGAAGTATTGAATGAAAACCTTATGGTGAGTAACTTAAGGACTTGTGTTCAGCGCGTGATTCCTTCGCCTTCAGTGGCCAGTCACACGAAGATTTTTTCAAAGTGTGATGTGGGATAGCGGTTTCATCTACGGATGATTACCTACGGGTACGGCTGATATGAGTAAACCTTCTTCGAGGGAGACTATGTATCATTCCTGGGGGTCTTTATTGACTTTTCGGTATTATTGTTGATGACCAAACACATATGGTCCCACCTATGGATTTAGGAACCCTGAGGGAGCTTAACCCTTATCCTGCTGGAGTATAACTAGCTAAGTTGTTATTCCTTTTTGTAGTCGTTCTGGTGTTTTAACTTTTCCCCATTGAGGATGATATCAGGTTTAGGTTTGGGGGGAGGAAACGACTCTTTTATGTCTTAGCAATAATTTTCTTTTGATTTCTGTTCATGGTTTTCAAATTACTCCTCTTAGTATGTGGTTAACATTAGTAGAGTTAAAATAAGTTGCTCAAATGTGTTTCAAAAATTTTCGTAAAACTGTGTAGAATATGCCTATTAGAAATCTGATATCATTTGTTGTGATCCATGAGAATTCAGTGGGATAACTTACTATTGCATTAGACTTGGAACTTAGTTGCAAAAAGAGAACATGTAAATCTAGTGTTGATCTATGTTAGTCTGAATAGTCTTGTATGCCTGTTTGAACTCATTCTTTTTTTATACCTCAGTGAAATTCCTTGTTGTAACGTATGAATGCAAATGGAAATGCTCTTGCTTGCAAAAGACAGATAACTTCAGAAATAGCCTGGGTAAACCCAGGGACATGCACCGGAACAGTCGGTTACTTAAAAATAAGTGCATGTGCAGTGAAGACGAATACAAAATGGTGGTAATACCAAAAGTATTCAGTGAAACAAAAATTACGCTGGTAATAGTGTAAAATGGTTTTGAATCTGGAACCAATGAGTTTCCTTAACTTTGATGATGAATTGTAATTTGAAAGAAGTTGCAAGTCAAGATTGAAATTGGTATATTTATTTTGTGAGATTGTTAGACAACGGGCTTACTCTACTATTTTCTCTTAATTGTGATGTGACCAGGATTTTATTGTTATTTGTTGCCTCTTTGTTCTGTTGAAGTAATTGCTTATGGGTCACATTGGTTCAGGTGGAGTAACAATGAGTGTATTTGGATTGATAATATGCTATATTTTACACAGGTTTTCAAATTGCGCAAGATCTCATATGATTTTTCAGATATTTTACAATACTAAGTGTTAGTCATATGCTAATGAGGAGTAAATGTTCTTCAGTTTTTCTTTTTATATTATTGATTTAGATGAATTTTGTGGGTAAATTCCATGCAAACCCTCACGAGACATAACTCGTCCACTACTGTAGAGTAGGGGTTTAACGGCTTGTTACATGCGCTAAATGCAATCGTGCTCCCGACGAAAGTGGCATTTTGTTTTCCTAGGCTTAATTTTGGTTCGATTGTTGTTTTGTTAGGGACTAGCAAAGATTTAGGTTTGGGGGTGTGATAGATGCCATATTCTGACATGAGAACTAGGTTAATTATAATAGAATAACCTTTATAATTGTGTTATAGGTGGTTATTTATCGGTTTTCAAATGAAATGAGCAGTTATTGAATTTGGCATTAATCACTGTCGATATTGCATATTTTTCTCTCCTGAATTATATTTCATTGTTTTTAAGGTTTATTTCTTCCTGAAATGCTTTTTACAGATTCAATTATGGAATTTCAGGAAAATTTTGGTGGAGAAGGAGATATTTACCAAAATGCCCTTAGTGAAATGGAGGTGATTTTTAGGTCAAATCGTTTTAAAATAAATAAGAGGGTATTAAAGGGAAGAGGAGGAGAAGGGAATGAGGACCGTAAAGAGAAAACAGAGGGTGCGTCGACCAGAACAGAGGATCGGAAATAGGGGAGGACCCGAGAGGAGTTCCCCACCGTCGTTCACCGGGCCACTGTCTTTCGTCGTGCCACCGTAGTCCACCGCCGTCCAGCAACCGGGAACAAACCCGAGGAGAGCTCGAGAGAGTCTCCATCGAGGTGAGTTCGACAGTCGTCACTCGCCAGGCCGAGAAGTGATCCGAGAGGGCTTCTCCGGTGCCACTTCCGCTTTTCGACTATCCTCCGGCGTCTATTACATATTTTCGACCAGTCCCGGAGCTATTCCGACTCCAACCGAGACTCGAGAGAGCCGGTTAGAGAACGTCAACTCTGTTTCGTTCTTCGCCGGACGTTACCTCCGTCCGTCAGCTTCCAACCTTCGTCATTGGCGTCGTCTCTACCTCCGGCCACTCACTCTTGCCAACCCGAAGCCATCAATTTTGGGAAATTGCAGCACCCGTGAGAACGAGTTGCTGCCCGAGCGAGAGGAAGGAGAAGGGGAGTAATTCGTTATTTTTGAATTTAATTTTTTATATAGTTTGAACTTAGGTTTTGAATGTTTATTGAATCTGATTTGATAATTAATGTTTATTGAATATTTTTTTCCTAATATTTGATTAAATTAGCTAATTATGGTAGGATTATAATTGAGGTTGGATTTTGGTATTTTAATCCGATTTTTGTCTTTCACTCTATGTGCCCGAGAGGGGCTAGACGCAAGGATTGAGAAATCGGATCTGTGGTTACGTGGCGCTCGAGAGAGGCACGAATCACCATAAAATCCAGAGTTGACGTTTCCTGTTGTGCATGTAGTTAACTAGATGATTGTTTGATAATTTAGGATATAATTAGTGTTTAGTTAATATTAATTCATCATATTTGGTTAGGCTAGTTGACTGAAGAATACACAAAATTCAGTCTTCCCTGTGGATATGACCCTCGCTTCCCGCTAAATTACATGAACGATTCGTACGCTTGCGAGGTATTAAAGCCGATGTAACCAAATAATACATCAATATGCATGCATGAAACATGTTGAAGATGCAAATGGCCTAGTGATAAAAAAATTTGAAGGAGTAGAACAAATTAAATTCTCAAGTTAATGATGTGTAACGGTTATAATTTTTGTAAGAAATGAATTATGGTTTGAGAGTCAACACTCAGTTAAAAATTCCTTGCCCCCCTCCCCTTTCCAATGATTTCAAAACGTAATATATAAAAACAAAAAAGAGTTTATTATCTCTAAAAATTACATATACTTTTTTGAATTTTCTCTCTCTGCAATTTTGTATTACCATTTTAGATGTTCTGTTGGAAGATTAGTCCCAAGCCCATACGACCAAGGAAGACTCAAATATCTAAGTGTATTAGAAGATGGGCCAAAGCCCATAAGACGAAGGAAGACCCATGCAACCAAGAGATATAGAAGACAGGTTCAAGGCCCACAGATCAAAGAGAAGGCCTATAGGCCCACATACATTGATGGTAGGATGGTAAATAAAGGGTCAACTCATAGAGATGTCATTGATGTAATTAAGTTAAAGTTTCATGGGTTAAAAACCTAAACCCTAAACCCTAAGTTCAGGGGTATTATTGTAATTATAATAGTTTAATAAATCTATAAATAGAGCTTCAGAGGGAGGGTTAGGAATCATCAATTCCATAACCCTTCTTCCTCCAGTTTTCTCCCAATAAGTTTCTTTCCATTTTTCTCCATGAGCTAAATCCATGGAGTCTTGAAAATCAACATGGTATCAAAGCTTCGATTTTCAGGGCTCAGAGTATGGTTTTTTCAAGATTTAGAAACAAATTAATTTTCTTTTCTCATATTGTTGTTTTTAGTTGGTGAAATTTGTGGTTTATTTTAATGGTACTATTTTTCTTTCTTCCGTCTATTTGTCTGCTAGAGTATGATGAGATTGAGTTCAATTTTTTTCTCTCATTAATCTGCCGCTGGTATTGTTTGCTTCCCACCTCGTAAACTGCCTTTACCAATGAGTCCATATTGCGCCAGTGTTTCTACTATCCTCCAGTTGTTTACCAGCAAAGATAAGCCTCTTCTGGTCAAGAGTCTGCCCAATGAAAAAAAAGATGGCTGCTTTGATCCCGTGGATCCCTTCTTGAAGGAAGAGCTTCATAACCCTCATCATCACCTCACTATTTTACGAATGGAGTTGGATATTCAGAAGTTCATGCATGATTTCCATGGGAGGACGAAGATGGCAGCCAGGTTGTTTTTGGTTTCTTCGGCGACGACCAACACAGGTAAGTTGACGAGCTTTATTTTTCTACTGCCGAGTTGCCTGAATCAACGCAAAACCTTCCGAGATTGGTTCTGCCAAACACTGCTCTGTTCCGAATGACTGAAGCTTCGGCGACGACGATGCTATCGCGAGCTGTTCGGTGTCGGTATGAAGACAAGTTGCCATTTTTGGACGAAGATTTTCCGCTTTGTTCGGCCGCGGGGGAAGACGACCCACCGTTGTCAAAGAAGAAAAAAGAAGTCAGCTACTCTCTGTTTGCTGCTGCCAGAGAAGACGAAGACGAGTGCAGAGAGCTATTTGCGCGTTGTTGTTCCACTGTGTTCGGCTGACAGGGAAGACGACCCACCGTCACAAGAGAAGACGAAGTTGTGTTACCATTTTTGGGAGGATGAATCAGGGAAACCAGCTGCTTGCTATTATTAGGAAACTTTCCTTCTGAATTTCCGCATTGTTCGGTCCGGGAAGAAGAAGCACTATTCATAATTTTTTTCCTAAGTTAAGAAAAATTTAATTGAGCACCGAGTTAACCCAGTGTTGGTTCTGGCGCAACCCCGGACCGAGTTTATCAGCAGCTTTTGCGTGACTTCTATGCCAGACCGAGTCAACTGGGTCAACTCGGGTCCAGTTTAACATGTCTCAGACCACTTATTTTTTGCCTCGGTATACATGCCCAAGATTTTAGCGTGACTCGGTATACATGCCCAAGATTTCAGCTTGGCTTTGAAATTTTTTTCTCTGGCTGGACTATTATTTTTTAAGAATTGATAGATTATTGCTTGGATAGCATATTATTTGGTACAGATATGTACATTGGATTATTTCATAGGTCATTTTAAAATGATTATTTTGGGTCGAGTTAAATGGGCCCAAGCCAAGCCCATTTCAACTGTGGCTATTGTGTCTCTTTTTGTGAGACATAATTATTGAAGAAGAGGTAGCCTCATATATTATTTATTTATGTCCCAGTCAAAAAAAGAAAATTAGTTGGGACTCTATGATGGAGGAAATTCATCCCCATAAAAAATATCAAATTATTGTGGTTTGGAGTCCACGACAAAGGAACTTCATCCCAGTCAAAAATATTAAATTTATTTTTGGTTGGGAGTCCATGATGGAGGAACTTCATCCCCATCAAAAATATCAAATTTATTTGTGGGTGGGAGTTTATGATGGAGGGACTTCATCCCTGTAAAAAATATCAAAATTTTTTGGTTGGGAGTCCATGATGGAAGAACTTCATCCCTGTCAAAAATATCAATTTTTTTGTGGTTGGAAGTCTATGACGGATGAACTTCATCCCCATCAAAAATATTAATTTTTTATTGTTGGAAGTCCTTGACGGAGGAACTTATTATTATATTTATGTTACTTCCCCCATTAATATTCTATATTACTCTACCACTTGAGGGTCGTAGTCCTGTGGAGGAAGACACGGTGGTGGAGGTGGACACTTCAGAGTAATGTCTTAGCAGTTAGGAGTGATTTACTCTTACTTATATAATACGAGTTGGGCCTCATGAACAAGAGCACCAGCGTGAGGGCGAGTATTGGAAGATGAAGGCTGTTGGAAGATGGGCTCAAGCCCACGAGCTCAAGACAAGAAGCCCACATGTCAAAGGAGTGGCATATGTGTAAAATATGGTACTTTTCATAAAGATGGCATAGAAGTGTAAATATGTGTTCCTTTTATGTCTTTTGTTTTATCAAGTTGTAGACCTAAGGGTATTGTAAAACTATAAATAAAGGCATTGGCTAAGAGGTAGGGCATTGAAGCACTCTCCTCTCTTTCCACAAATTCGTCCAGCCCTCATTTTTCTTTTTGACGCAACCCTCTTCTCCCTTAATCCAAACTCTCTTCTTCCACGTTCTTCTTCTTATCTTCTCCTTCTCTCTTCTTCTTCTTTCTTGTTGATCTAAAGTTCCTTTCATGAGATCCTAAATTCTACACATATTATACAAAAAAGATTTTATACATCATTTACAGCAAGCTGGGAGTTCATGCCCTCTCCCCCCCCCCCCCCCCCCCCCCAAGTTTGGGGAGTGTTGGAAGACAAGGCCCAAGCCCACAAGACCAAGGAAAGCTCACATATCCAAGTGTATTAGAAGATGGGCCGAAGCCCATAAGACCAAGGAAGACCCATGCAACCAAGAGATATAGAAGACGGGCTAAAGGCCCACAGATCAAAGAGAAGGCCCATAGGCCCACATACATTGATCGCAGGATGGTAAATAAAGGGTCATCTCATAGAGATAGCATTGATGTAATTAATTTAAAGTTCCAGGGGTTAAAACCCTAAACCCTAAACCATAAGTTCAGGGGTATTATTGTAATACAGTAGTTTCATAAATCTATAAATAGAGCTTCAAAGGGAGGGTTAGGAATTATCAATTCCATAACCCTTCTTACTCCAGTTTTCTCCCAATGAGTTTCTTTCCCTTTTTTCTTCATGAGCTAAATCCATGGAGTCCTGAAAAATCAACATCTTCATTTTTTTTTCAAATCCAAACTTGAGTTGTAACTCTCCCTTTTTTCTCGTAAACAAAAAGATAAGGAAAATAGATCAAAACAAAATGAAAATTTAAAAATTTATGTATGCAAAAAATTGAAAAAATAATAAAAGTTAGTTAAAAAAAATTATTCACGCACTACAAATGAACATAAAAGTTTTTTTATCCATGTTTGGAAAACTCCACTAGTACAACCCCTAATAGCCTGTAATTTTATAAGAAAGATATTCCTAAATGATCCTAATCGGTTTTAAGTATGGATATGCATGAATAAAACATGTTGAAGATTCAAATGACCTCATGATCTAAAAATTTCAATGAGTAGAACAAATTAAATTCTCAAGCTAACGTGCGGGGGGATATTTACCCGAGCCAAACAAACCACTTTTTTCCCATTTACAAAAAGCTGACCTAATAATCATAGATCATTGTAAACTTATTAATCAATTAATAATGCATAACGGCTATAATTTCGGTAAGAAATTACTTATGGTTATGGAGTAAACACTTAGTTAAAAATTCCCCCCTCCCTTTTCCGATGATTGCAAAACCTAATATATAAAAACTAGAAAGAGTTCACAATCCCTAAAAATTACAGATACATTTTGGAATTATCTCTCTCAGCATTTGTGCATTGCGATTTTAGATATTCAATTTTTTTTCAAATCCAAACTTGAGTTTTCACTCTCCTTTTTTATCGTAAACAAAAAGATAAGGGAAATAGATCACAACAAAATGAAAATTTTAGAGTTTATGTTAGCAAAAAATTGAAAACAATAATAAATGTATGTAAAGAAAATTTATTCACACACTACAAATGAACACCAACATTTTTTTATGCATGTTTTGGAAATTCCACTTGTACAACCCCTAATAGCATGGAATTTTATAAGAAAAAGATTTCTAAATGATCCTAACATGTTTTAAATATGGATATGCATGCATGAAACAAGTTGAAGATGCAAATGACCTAATGATAAAAAAATTCAAGGAGTAGAAAAATTAAATTCTCAAGTTAATGTGCAGATATTTACCCGAGCCAAACAAGCCACTTTTTGCGCATTTACAAAAGGTTGACCTAACAATCTTAGATCGTTGTAAAGTTATTGACCGATTAATTTGGCATAACGGCTATAATTTTTGTAAGAAATGACTCATGGTTTGGGAGTCAACACTCATTTAAAAAACCCTTCCCCCCCCCCCCCCCCCCCCCCCCCCTCTACTTCCCTTTTCCGATGATTGCAAAACCTAATATATAAAAATGAAAAAGAGTTTACTATCCCTAAAAATTACTGATACTTTTTTAAATTATCTTTCCCTGCATTTGTACGTTTCCATTTTAGATCTTCAAGTTTTTTTCAATTCAAAACTTTAGTTTTCACTCTCCATTTTTTCTCATAATGAAAAAGATAAGGCAAACAGATATTAAGAAAACAAAAATATTAGAGTTTATGTATGGAATAAATTGAAAACAATAATAAATGTAAGTAAAGAAAATTTATTCACGCACTAAAAATGAACATCAAAGTTTTTTTATCCATGTTTGGGAAATTCCACTAGTACAACCCCTAATAACATGGAATTTTATAAGAAAGAGATCTCTAATTGATCCAAATTCGTTTTAATATGGATATGCATGCATGAAACATGTTGAAGATTCAAATGACCTAATGATCCAAAAATTTCAAGGAGAAGAACAAATTAAATTTTCAAGTTAATGTGCGGAGGGATATTTATCCGATTCAAACAAGCCACTTTTTGCCCAGTTACAAAAAGCTTACCTAAAAATCATTGACCGTTTTAAAATTATTGATCGATTAATTATGCGTAACGGCTAATTTTTTTGTAAGAAATGACTTATGGTTTGGGAGTCAACACTCAGTTAAAAATCGCTCGCCCCTTCCTTTTTCGATGATTGCAAAACCTAATATATAAAAACTAACAAGAGTTTATAATCCCTAAAAATTATAGATACTTTTTTGAATTATCTCTCTCTACATTTGTGCATTTCCATTTTAGATGTTCAATTTTTTTTCAAATGCAAACTTGAGTTTTCACTCTTTTTTTTTTGTAAACAAAAAGATAAGGCAAATAGATCACAACAAAATGAAAATTTTAGAGCTTATGTATGCAAAAAATTGAAAAAAATAATAAATGTAAGTGAAGAAAATTTACTCACGCACTATAAATGAACACCAAAGTTTTTTTATCCACATTTGGGAAATTCCACTAGTACATACCCTAATAGCTTGGAAATTTATAAGAAATAGATTTCTAATTGATCCTAACACGTTTTAGATATGGATATGCATGCACGAAACATGTTGAAAATGCAAATGATCTAATGATCCAAAAATTTCATGGAGTAGAACAAATTAAATTTTCAAGTTAACATGCAATGGGATAATTACACAAGCCAAACATGCCATTTTTTGGCCATTTACAAAAGATTGACCTAACAATCTTAGATCGTTGTAAAGTTATTGACCGATTAATTTGGCATAACGGCTATAATTTTTGTAAGAAATGACTCATGGTTTGGGAGTCAACACTCATTTAAAAATCCCTTCCCCACCCCCCCTCTACTTCCCTTTTCCGATGATTGCAAAACCTAATATATAAAAATGAAAAAGAGTTTACTATCCCTAAAAATTACTGATACTTTTTTAAATTATCTTTCCCTGCATTTGTACGTTTCCATTTTACATCTTCAAGTTTTTTTCAATTCAAAACTTTAGTTTTCACTCTCCATTTTTTCTCATAATGAAAAAGATAAGGCAAATAGATATTAAGAAAACGAAAATATTAGAGTTTATGTATGGAATAAATTGAAAACAATAATAAATGTAAGTAAAGAAAATTTATTCACGCACTAAAAATGAACATCAAAGTTTTTTTATCCATGTTTGGGAAATTCCACTAGTACAACCCCTAATAACATGGAATTTTATAAGAAAGAGATCTCTAATTGATCCAAATTCGTTTTAATATGGATATGCATGCATGAAACATGTTGAAGATTCAAATGACCTAATGATCCAAAAATTTCAAGGAGAAGAACAAATTAAATTTTCAAGTTAATGTGCGGTGGGATATTTATCCGATTCAAACAAGCCACTTTTTGCCCAGTTACAAAAAGCTTACCTAAAAATCATTGACCGTTTTAAAATTATTGATCGATTAATTATGCGTAACGGCTAATTTTTTTGTAAGAAATGACTTATGGTTTGGGAGTCAACACTCAGTTAAAAATCGCTCGCCCCTTCTTTTTTCGATGATTGCAAAACCTAATATATAAAAACTAACAAGAGTTTATAATCCCTAAAAATTATAGATACTTTTTTGAATTATCTCTCTCTACATTTGTGCATTTCCATTTTAGATGTTCAATTTTTTTTCAAATGCAAACTTGAGTTTTCACTCTTTTTTTTTTGTAAACAAAAAGATAAGGCAAATAGATCACAACAAAATGAAAATTTTAGAGCTTATGTATGCAAAAAATTGAAAAAAATAATAAATGTAAGTGAAGAAAATTTACTCACGCACTATAAATGAACACCAAAGTTTTTTTATCCACATTTGGGAAATTCCACTAGTACATACCCTAATAGCATGGAATTTTATAAGAAATAGATTTCTAATTGATCCTAACACGTTTTAGATATGGATATGCATGCACGAAACATGTTGAAAATGCAAATGATCTAATGATCCAAAAATTTCATGGAGTAGAACAAATTAAATTTTCAAGTTAACATGCAATGGGATAATTACACAAGCCAAACATGCCATTTTTTGGCCATTTACAAAAGTTGACCTAAAAATCATAGATCAATGTAAAGTTATTGTTCGATTAATGATACGTAACGGCTATAATTTTTGTCAAAAATGACTTATGGTTTGGGAGTCAACACTCAGTTAAAAATCCCTTCCCCACCCCCCCTCTACTTCCCTTTTCCGATGACTGCAAAACCTAAAATATAAAAATGAAAAAGAGTTTACTATCCCTAAAAATTACTGATACTTTTTTAAATTATCTTTCCTTGCATTTGTACGTTTCCATTTTAGATCTTCAAGTTTTTTTCAATTCAAAACTTTAGTTTTCACTTTCCATTTTTTCTCATAATGAAAAAGATATGGCAAATAGATATTAAGAAAACGAAAATATTAGAGTTTATGTATGGAATAAATTGAAAACAATAATAAATGTAAGTAAAGAAAATTTATTCACGCACTAAAAATGAACATCAAAGTTTTTTTATCCATGTTTGGGAAATTCCACTAGTACAACCCCTAATAACATGGAATTTTATAAGAAAGAGATCTCTAATTGATCCAAATTCGTTTTAATATGGATATGCATGCATGAAACATGTTGAAGATTCAAATGACCTAATGATCCAAAAATTTCAAGGAGAAGAACAAATTAAATTTTCAAGTTAATGTGCGGTGGGATATTTATCCCGATTCAAACAAGCCACTTTTTGCCCAGTTACAAAAGCTTACCTAAAAATCATTGACCGTTTTTAAAATTATTGATCGATTAATTATGCGTAACGGCTAATTTTTTTGTAAGAAATGACTTATGGTTTGGGAGTCAATACTCAGTTAAAAATCGCTCGCCCCTTCCTATTTCGATGATTGCAAAACCTAATATATAAAAAACTAACAAGAGTTTATAATCCCTAAAAATTATAGATACTTTTTTGAATTATCTCTCTCTACATTTGTGCATTTCCATTTTAGATGTTCAATTTTTTTTCAAATGCAAACTTGAGTTTTCACTCTTTTTTTTTTGTAAACAAAAAGATAAGGCAAATAGATCACAACAAAATGAAAATTTTAGAGCTTATGTATGCAAAAAATTGAAAAAAATAATAAATGTAAGTGAAGAAAATTTACTCACGCACTATAAATGAACACCAAAGTTTTTTATCCACATTTGGGAAATTCCACTAGTACATACCCTAATAGCTTGGAAATTTATAAGAAATAGATTTCTAATTGATCCTAACACGTTTTAAATATGGATATGCATGCACGAAACATGTTGAAAATGCAAATGATCTAATGATCCAAAAATTTCATGGAGTAGAACAAATTAAATTTTCAAGTTAACATGCAATGGGATAATTACACAAGCCAAACATGCCATTTTTTGGCCATTTACAAAAGTTGACCTAAAAATCATAGATCAATGTAAAGTTATTGTTCGATTAATGATACGTAACGGCTATAATTTTTGTCAAAAATGACTTATGGTTTGGGAGTCAACACTCAGTTAAAAATCTCTCCCCCCCACCCCCCCCCCCCCCCCCCCCCCCCCCCCCCCCCCCCTCCTTCATTTCTAAATATTGCAAAACCTAATATACAAAAACTAAAAAGAGTTTACAATCCCTAAAAATTATTGTAACAATGTGGGACCCACCATGGTGCTCGATCTGGTGGGACCCATCATGAGGACGTGGAACACCAAGAAGAGTCCTCACCCAAGCAATCACAAGTGAAGGAATTAAGAAGCACAAGCTGAATTGAGTTAGAAGACTTGAAGTTCAAGTAGGACCCAAAAATATCTCACGAGCTGTCAACCTTATAAAGATGAGCTAGAAGATCATGTGGGACCCATAAGGATAAGGCTACGAGCTAGCCTTCGCCCTTATATTCACGTGACTAAAGCAAGAGTCCTAGTTCAACTCATATTAGGCTTCTAGTAGTTTGGTTTGAATAGACTTATCTTAGAGAGTTAGAGTTGGAATGTAATTAGGATTGAAAGACTAATTGTTTAAGGACTCTACCTTCTCCTCTACTATAAATAGAGGTGTTGTAATTCGGAAGTAATCAAGTTACACATCTCATTCTCAAGTTACTCTCCTCTCTCTCCCTTTGCTTGGCGCAACCTCTCTTTGCTCTTTTATTTTTTCTTCTCTCGACCCGAGAGCTTCTCTTCCCTTTTCTCTTTTTTCTTTCTTCTTTCTCTTGCTCGGAATTATGGAAAAGGGATCCTAAATCCAACAATTACAAATACTTATTGGAATTATCTCTCTCTGCATTTGTGCATTTTCATTTTAGATGTTCAGTTTTTTTTCAAATTCAAACTTGAGTTTTCACTCTCCCTTTTTTCTCGTAAACAAAAAGAAAAGGCAAATAGATCACAAAAATTGAAAATTTTAGATTTTAAGTATGAAAAAAATTGAAAAAATAATAAATGTAAGTAAATAAAATTTATTCATGCACTACAAATGAACACCAAAGTTTTTTTTACCCATGTTTGGGAAATTCCACTTGTACAACCCCTAATATCTTGGAATTTTTTAAGAAAGAGATTTTTAATTTATCCTAACACGTTTTAAATATGGATATGCATGCAAGAAACATGTTGACGATGCTAATGACCTAATGATCCAAAAATTTCAAGGAGTAGAACAAATGAAATTCTGAAGTTAACGTGCGGTGGGATATTTACCGAGTCAAACAATCCATTTT